>NC_137787.1:195751555-195841954 GCF_963383645.1 Muscardinus avellanarius
TCCAATGACTAAAAAGGCTGAATGTAACCTAGACTTCCAAAGTGAGGCAGTAAGGAGTACCCCATTATCTCTTCCAGCTTGGAGTGAGGAAGGCTGAGGAGAGTCCTGAGATTTTCACTCTCGCTGGCCAATTGAGAGGCCCTTCACACAGTCGTGTCAGGGAAACAAGTGAGAACCCCCCACTGCTAACTGAACTTGGCGCTAACAAGGCAGCTTGTACCATGATGATCCTCCTTTGGATGCTGCTGACCATGGGCTGACCCTCCAAAACCACGAGCCGGAGTAAACTTGTCTTCTTTTAAGCTGGTTCTGGTCGTAGTAATTTTGGTCATAGTGATGAAAAATTAGATTATTACAAAGGTACCGTTGATTCTTTAGTGTAGATTTTGCTTCTCTTTAATAGAAGCAGTGCAACCCTGAGTAGCAACTCGGAATCAGATGGAAATGATCTATAATTGCTAGAGTTTGGACCTTATCTATTCTCAAATAAAGAGAGAGAGAGAGAGAGAGAGAGAGAGAGAGAGAGAGAGAGAAGAGGTTTAGTCCTCATCTTGAAATTATTGTGATATGTGATGAAAAATTTTAGAAATGAGGCCTTAGTGAGAGGTTTTGTGGTCAGTCACTGGGGGTATGTCTCAGAAGGGAATTATGGGATTCCAGCAGTCTCCTCCTCCTCCTCCTCCTCCTCCTCCCCCCTCCTCCTCCTCCTTCTTCTTCTTCTTCTTCTTTACTCTCTCTCTCTCTCTCTCTCTCTCTCTCTCTCTCTCTCTCCCCCCCCCTCTCTCTCTCTCTCCTGCTCAAGGTCAAGAAAGGAATGGATTTGCTTTGCCCACTCTGCCTGCTATGATGTGCTGCCTCAGACTCAAATCCAGAGAGCCAATGGCACAGGGACTTAAATCTCTAAGACTGTGAGTCAAAAAGTGTCTTTTCCTCTGTCTAAATTGATAATCTCAGAATCTGTTACAGCAATGGAAAGCTGACTAACACAGGCATCATTAGAGTTAGTTTCAATCTTTTCCTTCCAGTTGGCTTATCATCAGCCATTCACCAGCTTTTGAAGATGTCTTAATTCAGCTAATCACCAGCATGAATTGATCTAAGAGAGTAAGTGCTTTAAAATAAAGCAAAACTCTATTTTTATCTATATCTTTTCCTGTAGCTATGCAGACTTAAGTGTATTCTTGTTCTGTACTGTTTCCAAGTGACTTAAGAACTATTCTTGTATTGCAAATTTAAAAATAAATGTTAACAAGAACCTTCAAGGTTTTTGAATCATAGTTTAACATACGTGCTAATTAGAAATTATATTTTAGCTGGTAAATTTTAAACTTTACTATGTCTACTTCTTATTAATAAAAGATATACCTTTAAGCCAGGCGTGGTGGTGCAGGCTTGTCATCCCCGCGCTTGGGAGGCGGAGACAGGAGGATCACGCAGGTTCGAAGCCAGCCGCGCTGGCTTAAGAGACCCATTTTCCAAATATAAAAAAGTATAAAATAGGTCTGGGAGTGCAGCCCAGAGGTAGGAGGGTTTCCAGGAACCTCAGTACCACCAATATATATATATATATATATATATATATATATATATACACCTTCAAATCAAATAGTAGTCTCAACATCATTTTAATACACAACAAGGTAATGAGGTAACATGGTGACCAGCATCTACTTTCTCTGTAGTATTTAACATTTAAATTTTATAATATACTTTTTTGCCTGTGGGAGGAAAACAAAATTGCTATTTTGGAGTTTTAAGATTAATTGAAATATAGTAAGTTAAAGTTACTGCGATTTGCTGCCTGGAATGCAGATCAGAGGTGAGCTGCACAGGATAAAGAAAATCGTTTCTAAATGCATTATTTCCTGTGTATTTGGATTCCTGTTACAAATGCAGACAATGGTGTCAACAATGATATGATAAGTATAAATGAATTTCTCTGGTACTGACTGTTTTTAAAACATTGATGTGTGATTAACAGTGAACAGAGGGCAAACAAAAATGTCCAAAGAAGCTGGAACCGGTATAGAAATTAATAGTACAACTAACAGAAAACAGTAAAGCGCATTTAGATTTGCTTTAATAAGAGAGATTGAAGAGATATCTTTCACACATGATTTGCCTTTTATACCTGCATATTTCCTTAACCAGAGAGAGGCATCTATCAAGACGGCATGGAAGAATAGATGACACATTTCAAACTACAGTTTGCCAAAAGCAAAACCTACAGCTTCCGTGAAAAAATAATTTGAGTTTGAGTCAAAACTCTCTTTAACTTACTGATGAATGCTTCAGCAGGATTGTAGAGCTGTTTGAAGAGACCATTTCAGAGACTGAATAAAATACCTACAGTGAAAGAAAGAATGCTGGAATATGATTGCAAGGTTAGGTAGAAAGCTACTTATTCTAGCATAAAAGACAATGCTCCTTGCTTCTGTTCATCTTCCTAGGTAGATCGAAAGGTTAAAATTTTTACAAATTAATACTCAATGTTTAATCATTTGGGACGTAATTTACAGCAAATGCTCCAGGCAAGCAAAAGATCACGCTGTTGGAGAAATAAATACCCCCTGTTTTGCGTAGAAGGCAGTGTTCCAGTGCCACCCTGAAGTGGCCAGAGGTAATCCATTTGCCCTCTTTCTAAGATTTGAGTATCTTTTCTTCACACTAGGATATGAGTTTCATTCTCCATTCGGATCATTTGCTTTTGAAATGGTCTTTCATGGTCACAAGGAAAATATGGACTTAAGGCCAATGCGTTCAACCCGCAGGCTTTTTGACTGTGAAGTTAATTTGCTGTGCCAGGAATATTAACTTGTTATAAGTAAAATAGAATGAGTATAAAGTATCATCTGATTTCCTGTATTGGTAGATCATTATTTTATGCAACATCTGCTTCAGTTTTATGAATGTGTTTATTTATTAATATGCCAAATCAGAATGTACGATATATTTATTGTAAATTTAAGTCAGAGAGTTTGAAAACCAATACTTTTGAATTCTCAAGCTGATTTCCATCAAAGGTACTCGTTGGTAAAGATTATTTGCCCTCTGGCAATGAAAGAAAGTCTGATAAAAATTTTAATAAAAAATAAAGAGAAGCATTAAAACTCAGGTTGAATAGTCTAGATCACCTTATCAAACTAAAATAATTATGTTGATTTCGTGCCATCGTTGTTTTGATGAAGGTTATAAATATCTTTTTTCTTTTTCTGGTGGTACTGGGAGTGGGGATTATAAACATGCACCACCATGCCCAGTGTGAAGGTTATAAATATCTTTCTAACTACTCTTTTACTACAGTCCAAGATGTTGATTATGTTGTTTTGCTTATTTGTTTCTTCCGGAATTATTTGATAATTTTTTTGACTATTTTCATAATCAATTTTTGTTTAAGAATGTGTTAATATTCACTTGTGTGAGTTTTACAGCTTTGTTTCCATTTGCTTTTTGTTTTCTTTCCATCGTTATTGAATATTGCACTTTAATTTCACTCTTTTTTTGTCAGAATCAAGATTGTTTTGTGGCTTAACATATTATTTGTTCTACCCTAGAAATACTACATGGGCACTTGAGAAGAACGTCTGTGAATTCCACTGTTGAGTAAAGTGAAATCTACCTATATAGAAGGCGGCATCAGGTCAAGTTAGTTTAGAATACTATTCAAATCCTCTCTTTATTTAGTTTTATGTACAGAAGTTTATCCAGTATTGAAAGTGGTTATTGATGTCTCCATCATATAACAGAACTATGACTCCATTCAACTTTGTCCATCTTTACTAAATGTTAAATATACATTCAGGCTCAGTAACTGAATGTGAGCTTGCATGCATGTGTGCATGTGAGCATGTGTGTGTGTGTGCACACCTATTGCCTTTTGTGTGAAATAGCCCTTTCCCTTCTTATCCTGTGAACCTAGTTGTGTGTTGAAAGTCCAAAAGAAGTCCCTTGTGGACACAATGTTGTTGACTCTTATTTTCAATCCATACTGCCAGTCTCTGCATTTGATAGAATTTTTTTACTCATTTATATTTATGTAAGTAGTATTAAGGATTATGTAAGTAGTAATTGTTTTGCCATTCTGCATTGCTTTCTGTATTCTTAAGTTGTTCTTGCCTTTGATTTTCTCCATTTCTGTGTTTTAATGTGTATATAATTGTTTTTATAGTGTTCCCATCTAATTCCATTCTTAATTCTTTCTGTGCATATACTTTCAACCAGAAATTGAAAATATTATTGTAGTTTGTCTGACAAACCCTCTTTACTTGTTGTACTAGGAACTGAACCCAGGGGCCTTCTGCCTCTAAACCACACCCACAGTCCTTTTTTATTTTTTATTTTGAAACAGAGTCAGGCTGAGTTTCTCAGGTACTGCTAGCCTAGATCTTGCCTCCTCCTGTCTCACCCTCCCAAGTATTGGGGTTATAATCACACACTGCTGCATTGGGCTTCTCTTACTTCTTCAAGAGCGCTGCTGATGTGGTATGATGATAGGATTATTTTTAAAAATATCCTTCATGTCCTGACTCTGCAGACCACTGTACTAAGCCTTTTACAAAGGCTTCAACTTTGTGTACATATTACTCCTGTAAACATTTGCTTTTATATAACTCATTTGGTGGATAGTAGAAGTAAAGCATAAGAGAAGTGAAATAACATAATTTGAATACATTAAGTACTTTAAATACCTTGACATTTTACCTCCGGGCTATACTCCTAGACCTATTTTATATTTTATTTAAAAGAGTCTCACTAAGTTGCTGAAAGCCTCACTAAGTAGCTGAGGCTGGCTTTGAACCTGTGGGATCCTCCTGTCTCTGCCTCCCAAGAGCAGAGATTACAAGTGTGTGCCACCACGCCCAGCCAAAACATATATTTAAATATAGGCTTAATTTAACATCAAAATATATGTATAATAGAGAAGGAAGAGAATCATAGTCTATGTGGAGGAAGAGCGCATCAGTTCAAACGGTGCCTCAGTATGGGACTCAAGAGAGGAAAGGCGATGTTAGTAATGACTTCTCGGAGACCATAGGCACATGTCTGTTTTTATGAACTAGGTTTATTAATAAACCAGGCCTGTCCCAGACATCCGGAACACATGACTGTCCTCTTTGTAGAGTAAGATCAGATGGGTTTCCCACCTGGTTTGCGTCCCATAGTGGCATATCTTGGTTAAGTCATGACTAATGCTCAGGCCACCTCTTGCTTTATCAATAGAGGAAAGAAGGATGACCAGGCCAGTGCTCCCGCTGTAATACGGAGCTGTGTTTATTGACTGAAGAAGACCCATAGTTTACACTGACAGTAGTAGACGCCATATAAAAGGTTCATCTTTCTTAAGCTCCTTGAAAATCAATAAACACAATAGAAAGTGGAATAGAGGCAAAGACTGAGATGGATATGAGAAGAAGATGGGAGTGGGCCCATAGCAACTCTGATGCAGGCACAAGACAGGGAAGGATGCTTGTGAGAGCTGTTGGACCAACTCTGGCCCCAGGGACAAGTGGTTGCAGGACTCAGCTGAGCACCTGGGGTATCAGCCAGATCATATTCTCCTGCCTTTTACTTTTCTACTTTCTTTTTTAATTTTTTTATTGATGCATTGTAGTCATACATGTTAATGGAGCAAAAGATGGTAGAGGCATACATGCGCACATCACCCAATTACCTGTTTTCCAATTCTCACCCCATCCCACCCCACTCCCTCCTTTTCATGATTGGCTGAGTGATTGACTTTGATATGTTTGTGGATGTGTATCGTGTATATTAGGGGAGTTCCCTCTTCTCCCTCCCATTCCCCTCAGTTAGGTCACCTTACATGCTCATCTATAGTTTCTTCTTATTTGTATATAGTTTCTCCTATGATCCATTTTCTCCCTAGCTTCCACATATGAGACCATATGATTTCTTATTTTTTGACTGACTAATCTTCCTTAGCATAATGTTCTCCAGTTCCATTTACTTCCTTGTAAATGACATAATTTATTATCAAAAAAAAAAAAAAAACCTCTGTCATGCTGGAGAGAGACAAGATGAATAGATGGAGAGGATGGAGAGGATTGGGGTCACTGGTCGATATATTTAGCTATTGCAATGTTTCTTTTTTTTTGCCAATTGATAGTTACCAACTGAAACCTGAGTTGAGGTAGATATAAATCTATTACTTGATGGGTCTGTACATTGTATACAATCCATATAATCTCATTCTTGAGGTTTCAAATTTAGTATTTTCTTTTCTTTTTTTTTTTTTTTTGATGGTACTGGGGATCCTGGAAGCCCTTCTACCTCCAGGCTACACTCCCAGACCTATTTTATACTTTTTATTTGGACATAGGGTCTCTTAAGCCAGCATGGCTGGCTTCGAACCTGCGCTATCCTCCTGTCTCTGCTTCCCAAGTGTGGGGATTACAAGCGTGCTCCACCACGTCTGGGCAAATTTAGTATTTTCTCAGAAAAAAATTTGTCAATAGTTCTTGTAATCCTAAGTACTCACATTTAATTTATTTTGTCTTTAAAGAAATGGTCGATATCATTACTACATAAATATTGAATGCTTATCATTTGCCAGTAGATGATAATCTTCAGGATACCAGACTACCATATTTGGGATAAGATGGCTATATGTGTTAGGAGTTCCCATAAATATATAATTTGAGTACATAAATAACTAAAAGAAATAACCTTAGCTAAATAAAGGAATATCTGGTGCAGAATTAGTAAAGGTGACATAAATATAATTATCAACTGAGAGATATGGGCTGTGACCATGAGAGGGAGAAGAAGATGTATATTGAGTCAGCTTTGTATTGTCATGAGCAAAGCACCTGGTAAGAACAACTTACAGGAGGAAGGATGTATTTTAGCTCACAGTTTGAGAGAAGTTAGTTCAAAGTTGGCCAGCTCTAGTGCCCTGGGCCTAAAGTGAGGCAGAGCATGGTGATAGAATGGGTTGCCAAAGGTAAGATGCTCAGCTCATGACAAGTAGGACAAAAAGAAGAGACAACCCACCTATGGCACCCCCCAGTGACCCACTTTCTCCAACTTACTCCCATTTCCCAGTAGTTCACTGAGTTTTGAATGGATTAATCCATTTTCTCTTTGATAGACCATCCTTTAGTGACCCCAAAGCCGCCCCAATTGCCAAAAAGTCCACCTCTGAACCGTGCTGCATTGGGAACCATGCTTCTAACACATGAGTTTCTTGGAGGATATTCCAGATCCAAATTAAAATATATATGCAAAGTTAAGCTGGGATTAATTATGTAAGTAGCTAATCAAGGGAAAAAAATCAGAAGGAAAACAGTAGAGAAATCAAGTATGCTTTTATTTTATTATTAAAAATTCTAAGAAATAGTTTGCTATTGTTAGGAGTCAGATAAAGCCAGAAATTACAGAATGTAGGTCCTATACCACTAACATGAACATTTTTTTTTCTTTCAAAGCTTTGATTTTATTTTATTGGCAGGTTTTTCACTGTGACAGACAGAAGAAAGTTATAATTATACCACTGAAACTTGACAAACTTATAGAAAACTGAACATAGAAATAAGTTCTTGGAGAAGGGAGAAATAATTAAAGGACTAAATACTAGAGAAGACAGAATATACGGAACCATTGACAATGCCTTTCTTTAGGGAATTTGTTTACAATGAAGAATTAAGAAAAATATTGGTCAAGGTAAGTGATACATAAGTGATACAGACTCATTATTACTAGCTTCATTTTTGAGGAGTCAACAATTAGCAACAGAAAAAATATGAACTGTTTCATAAAAATAACAATAGTCAATGAAAAATATTAGGTTGGTAAGAATTTTTGAGAGGAGTTTAATAAGGAAGAATTGACATTATTGTAATGTGGGTTTATTATAGGAAACAGGTGGTAAGTAATAGGAATAACGGAAAAGATTTCTCCTTGGCAGTGATTAGAAAGAGATGCCTTGGCAAATGAAGCAGGGTCAGAGGAAGCACTTCCGGAGCACCCATCTGAATTTGTGTGAAGTCCGCGGAGTATGAGCCGGTGGCATGGGAAAGCCAAGATGGCACTCTAAGCTTATAGATGGTGGTACCGTTTCCTACATACACAACAGAGGACCATCAAAGTGACTTGTAAGACCAGTAAAAAAATAAGCCTTTTTTTACTTTTTGCCTCCGGACACATCCAGGTTATATTTTAAGTATCACATTTTGAGGTTAGCTTCTCTCATACTAGAAAATTTGCAACTGGAATGCATATCTACTCAGAATCACTGAAAACAGGCCATGCCTGGTGGTGCATGCTTGGAACCTAGTATTTGGGAGGCTGAGACAGGAAGATTGCGGTTCACGGGCAGCCTCATCTACTTAGTGAGGCCCTTTGCAACTCAATGAGACCCTGTTTCAAAATAAAGAATAAAAAATAGGGCTGGGGGTGTATCTGGGATGTAGAATGCCCCTGGGTTCCATCCCCAGTCCTGGAAAAAAAAAAAATCACTGAAAACAAACACAGGAGATAAAAGCTCTGACCATGCGCTTGAGTCCAAAGAGCAGATGTCGTGATGGTGCAAAATCTCGAGGCCATGTATTCCTTAGGAGAAGATACCTGTGAGCGATGGAGGAGTTAGAGAAGGCACACAGGTGCACACTGCAGCTCTGACCTCGCAAAGGGTCTGAGGCGCAGCAGGAGCACGTGGACCAAGCCTCCGCCTGCAGCTCAGCAATGGGGAACAGGCCTGACCCAGAGCTAGTCCCAGTGTCCTGCTCACCCTTGGCGGGTAGGTGTCCGCTTCAGCCTCAAAGCTCCGGTGCTTTCTATCTTAGTGCATTCAGGCTGCTAAACCAAAGATATAACCAACTAGGTAGCTATTCATAGCAGCGATGTACTGCTCTCGTCTAGGAAGCCGGGGACTGCAGGATCAAGGTTCATGGATATGTGGTGACAACCTGTCTTCTTCACAGACAGCTCCGTCTAGCTGTGTTTCACATTTGTTGGGGGTGAAAAAGCAAACTCCCTGGGCTCTTCTTCAAAAAGGGCTCTAATCCCATTTGGAACTTTCACGGCATAATCGCGTCTCCAAAGTCCCTGCCTCTGAAAACAATCACATGGCAGATTTGGGTCCAGCCTATGAATTTGGAAGGACAAGATCATTCACACCATAGCAGTCCTCGGAGGGACAGCGATTGGAGGCGCTCAGCAAAGTGAGCTCCTCTCAGGGATTCTCTCACTGCGGACCCAAACCAGGTCAGTAACATTTCTCCCATTAACTTTCACAATGTAACACCTGCTTCTTTTGTAAAACACCAATTTTTACCAAGCCAGACAAGCTGTATCATCAGCCGTGAAAGCCCCGTGGATAAAGAGAAGGGCATTTACAGGTTCCTATACATTGGAACCATCAGCACTCCCCTGGGCTGGAAGGAGTTCCACAGCGAGGTGTCGACACAGCTCTGACAGTTTCTGTCTGACCGTCCCCCATAGAAATTTACTTTGGAGCCTGTTTTTTCTTTAATTATGATGTTTGTGGCATTTTTTTAACAATTGCTTCAGTGAATTGGTTTGCAGTTCCATGTGTCTTCCTATTCCTGTGTGACATATACAGTTTTAGAAAAGAGAAATAAGAAAAGAACTCTAGTGAAATTATTTAAATACATTTAAGGTCAAATTACTGACTATCTTGGAGACTTAAAATGAAAAAAAAAAAAAGCCTGGTATGGTGGCACATGCTTGTAATCCCAGTACTTGAGAGGCTCAGGCAGGAGGATCGCAGGTTTGTAGCCAGCCTCAGCTACTTAGTGAGGCCCTCTGCAACTTTTTAAGACCCTGTTTCAAATTACAAATGAAAAATAGGGCTGGTGGTATAGCTCTGAGGTAGAATCCCCTTGGGTTCTATCCCCAGTACCGTAAAAAAAAAAAAAAAAAAATGCAGAAAAAATGCCAAGTTTATGCTTTGAAAATACACGTAGCAAGGCTTTTGCTCCTACTGATGGTATGTGTGTGTGTGCGTGCTTCTTCAGGCTAAGTACTGTGCCATTTGACAGACTTAAAAAACGTTGACATTTTGCACTACGTTTTCCAGGTTTTGCCCCGTAGTCTGAGCTGTGTAAGAAGTCCCCCCCGCCCCTTGATGCGTTTACTATTCACAGTGACGTGCTCCATTCCACTGACCAACCAAATATTCTTCTCCGCAAAATAAAATCTTTGAGGGGCGCCTCAATCCGCGTGACTGCTCCCAGGTGCAGTTTTATGGGGCCTGCACACACACTCGCAAGAAGCCGGTTTGGGTTAGCACCGAGCGGTGGTGGGGATAATTGGCCCACTCACTCGCCACACACCTCTGTTAACCACTCCAAACATCATCCTGCTCACCGCCGCTGGGTTCCTAAACATTTCTGGATTGCTCTGACCCCGATGAAAAGAAAAGTTGCTAACAGATATGAGGGAACAGGTCCACATAAAAGAAGGTCTGTGAGCCAGCTGTCCCTGGGTGTGTTCACTTTACCAGGGTCAGGGACCTTGTATGGTCTTAATAAATAGAACCAACTGACTTCATATGTATTTTGGCACTAATCTTTGGCCTATGGCATTATTTCCTGGGGTTTAATACAATATTAATAAAAAGGACTAGTTCAGATTAGGTACAAATCAATGCTCTATTATAAATCAACTTTAATTTCCACTAAAAAAGAAAATGAAATTGGGTTACTGCTGTTTACAGCATCGACTCGTATACCCGTATGGCCAGTGTAAGTTGAGATTTGCTTCATTTTTTTAATTCCTTTTGGGTTTACAACGTAAAGAGCAAACACTTTTTTCTCTTTCAGAAAGCAGGATGATGTAGGGCACAGCACATGCTCACAGGTTTAGCCTTTGGCTTTGAAGCACACATTACATTTGTTTTTACAGATTTTCAATCTCCTGTGAAAACAAATTAGACTCTGATTTAAATTAAAGCAAATTGCACAATAATTAGAAGTGTTTTTCTTTATTTTTTTCTCCTTCCCTCTCCAGTCTAACTGCCATAAGATAATCTGAAAGTAAATAAGACACTTTAAGGAGTTCACTATTCTTTTTCACGCAAGAAAATTTAATAGAAAAAATTGTCAAAGTCTTTAAAGTTATTTTTCTCAGTGTTGCAAAATGTTTGCTAAAATAAGAAAGTAAAATTCTTTTTAACATTTTTATTTTTCTTTTCCTTATTTGATATTTACTTTGATTGTTTTGTTTTCAAGTGAAATTGGAGTTAGATGCAGCGTGTGAAATAACTTATCAAATATCAGGCAGAAGACAGTGAGAGTTGTTCCTTCTCTTGCAAAATGTCATTGTCTTCTGTTTTTCTGACTTTTAGACTCAGATGATACATTTGTTTAACATGCATCAGATGTGTTGTGAAATCGTCTTTCTAGTTTAGTTTTTAAAATGAGACTAATAATAGAGGCCATGCTGGAGAAACAAGCGCCAGACCTCTCACCATTCACAGGACCACACACCACCAGGCCCTCCTCTCCCAGCCCTCCAGCACCCGCCCATCCGCCCTACGCTGCAGATCCTGCCAGGGCTGCCACCTTTGATGATGCCCTACGGGCATGCTCAGTCAACGTGGACTAGAGCATTTGGAGAAAGTGCTCCCTTTATAACCTGTCTCTAGAGTGGCTCGTGGCAAGCACAGTACCTTCCAGGTCCCTGAGAAGGTTTTCATTGAATGGTTTGATTGAATTGAGTTGTTCTGGGAACACACACTTCAGATGAACAAATCCACCTCATGGTAATCAGTGTACAGTATCCCAGCGAGAAAGCTTGTTTCTTTGGAAGTGAGAGACAGTAATTGGAGATTTAGGCTTTCATAGTGAGAAAATCGAATCTAAAGCGAAAGGAACTTTGAAGAAGAAGTGATCAGGGCTCTTTACACATTTCTTCTAATTTGCCCCTTTTAATTTGCTCTGGGGATTAAGTAACATAAAACCCCTTTTTCCAGGGCCTAGGCAATAAATCTTAACAATTACTATCCTAAGTAACCTGTGGATTTGGAAAACACATATACATCACACATATATTCTCCAAGTATAAAACATAAATAACCATGATAGTATTTTATATTTTCATAAAATACTAATATTTATTAAACTTTCACATTAAGCAAACATCATTTTTAGGAATGAAATTCAGTTGCACTTCTGAGACCTGAAAATGATGCCTGATGGCTATAAGTATAGATGACAAATGAGCCCAGTTTTCTGTTTACCAGGGAGATTATGTGTCATCAGGACCAGAGAGAAAACTATTTTCCAATGCCCCTGGCTACTCAACAAGCATGGAGCTCACTGCTCTATGACTGTCTGGTTCAAAACCATTACCTAACAGAGGGAGACTGAGGCTGTAGCTGAATGGGCCTCTTGTAAAGGAAACAATGTGATTATGTAAGAACTACCCATTCCGCTCCGACCACTCAATATTAATCTGTCAACAATAATTCCATTATTGCAGGGCAATAATGAAATAGCTGAAATGAAATTTCTGTAAGCTGAATAAAAATAGACTACACAATATGATAAAATGGACCACCATTTCCATTTTGTCAGGATGTCTCTCTACCTGAAATATATCATTTTCCATTAAAGAGTGCAGTTTTCCTGAACAGGTTGGCCCAAAGAAAAGACAAAATAACAACAACAAAAAATGGGGGTATCCAAAACTAAGCTGGGTCAGAGCAAAGCTCAGAAATACACACAGTAACCTGATTTGTAGACTACAACCTAAAGGCAAATTAGAGATGACGATGGCAGAACACGGAGTTCCTGTTTAATTAACTTGTCTTAATTTAGAATGTATGTGCACATCATAAGGTGAAACGCACTCCTGAAATATAAACATATTCAGAGTTCATTGAATTTCATTCTCGGCTTCCCGAACCAAAAGATAAATGTAATTTTGCTTGTGATAATAGGCTTAGTGGGAAGAACAGTTATCATATCTTTATTCAAAAGCCATCCTTTCCTCTACTATCTTTCAAGACTTACATATTTAAGTACTCAAGAAGAAGAGGGATATGAATATTTACATAAAAATGAAGTCATTTTGAAAAGAAGTAGAGGAATACATTTCTACTTTAATTTTCACTTTTTCTCCTTTTTATTTGTAGCATTGTGAGAGGTTTCATTTTCTTTTAAAGTAATCTATTTCAGGAATTTTGCCATTTTACGTTTGAGTTTTGGATAGTACATTGCCACTATTTTTTTTTCTATGAAAGTCATTGTGACAAAAATCGCTTTTCAGAGAGAATAGTCAACATGTTAACATCAACGACGTTAAGATGGGACATTATTTTTTCCTTATGGGGAAATTAACCTGATCAAAGAAGTCTTTGGTAATAATCAATATTTTTGCCTCAAATAAACACAAACTGGAAATGATGTTATGGAGTGAGTTTTCTTGTTTCTGTGTATATAAGAGGGTTATTGCCTATCTTCTTTTATAGGCAGAAATTTGTGATTTTTAACTGTTGTAATGGTACTGAAGATTGAACCCAGGAACATTCTACTTCTGAGCTATACACCCAGCACTTTTTAAATTTTTATATTATTTTGAAGCAAGGTATTACTAAGTTGCTGAGGCTGGCCTCATACTGTAATCTTATTTTCCTCAGCCTCCCGAGTACTGGGAATATAGGGATACACTCCCATGCCCAGTTTAGAAAGTATTCTTATAGGACATGGTTGCCTGAACTTATGCAATTTTAGTATACATGTTTTACATTTTTTAGCAAATTTCTATGTGAAAAACATTTCTATAAACAAAACTCGTGAAAATAATGAACTCTTGAGGATCTGGAATGTAAAATATATTCACATCTGAAGCCCCAGTCAGCCTTCAGGATTAGGCCTCTGAATTAGCCCATCCACACTTAGGCACTGTTACTCACCTCTCCTGGAGGGTAGTGTAGAGGGAAGAGAAAAGAGGAGAAAGGAGAGCACCCCTTAGAGAGTCCTCCCCATCTCCAAATCCCTCAAGACAATTCTGTAATTAGTTTTCTTAGAATAGACCTCAGGTGTTGTATTCAGATTCCTTCAATTCTGAGGGTGTCCCAAGAAAGGGGAAACATGGACTTTGTTTCATATATTCTTCATTACAAATGCTATTCTGGCACAAACTGTCTCCTGCTTAGTCTAGAAGCCAGCTAGACCTCCATCTTCTCAACTCCATATATTGTCATAGGGATCCACGAAATACCATATTTTCTTCTGCTATATCAGAAATTTGTAAGGGACCAACATCACATTCTTCCCAGATATCTTATGCCGTCATCATTTCTCAATCTACAACTGAAGCTTTCTCAAGCTAGTCTCCAAACTCAGATACTCCTATTGTGGAAGTTTTCACAATCTTGATGTTCACGCATGACCTGAGAATTTAAGGGGATCGTGTCATTAAATAGGATACTAACAGTGGGTGTTTCATAGATATCCTTAGTTGGTTTAAGAGAGTTTATTTTTAATCCTAGTTTTGTGTTTTTATCATAAAAAGTTGATGGGTTCTCAAAAGAATTTTCTATATCAATTGGAATAGCCATGTGTGGTTCTTCTTCATTCTGCTGTAGAGGAATGTATGTATGTATTACATTAGTTAATTGGTAACTGTCCAACTAACCTTTCATTCTTATGATAAATTCCAATTGGTCATGGTATTTATTATTTTCATATGTTCTTAAATATGTTAATAATCTTGAATATAACCTTCTTTTATGAGAACATACACATCTGTATTAAAAATAGATATTGGTCTTTCTTGTGATTTTTTTATCTGTCTTTGAGTCTTGCTTATATCAGTCTTTTGAAATGATTTAGAAATTCTTCTATATTTTGGAAAAGCTTAAGATGGGTCAATATTACTTCTTTAAATATTTGGTCATATTCAATAGTGAAGTGATATGATCCTGGTTTTTATTGTTAGTGTTAATTTTTTGGTGATTTACTTAATTTTTTATTTCTTTTACATCAATTTTATATTTCACACTATTCCTAGGAATTTGCCTACTTTTGGTATATAGTATTTTGGCAAAAGTTGGTTGTAGTATTCTCTTACAGTATTTTTTATTTCTATGAAGTAGTTATGAGCACATTTATTATTTAAATTTTTTTGAAATTTTTTCTTTGTTTTTCTTTGTGTATTTTTCCAGAGTTCTGAAAAAGTTGATCCTTAGAGATTTTGCCAGTTTATCCTTTGCTTTTATGAAGGTGGAAGCCTTCATAGCTCCTGACTTTTCTATGTTGGCTGTCTCATGGAAATTTAACCATCCACATTTTATTAGCCTGAGTGTTCATCTCAATTAGAAACAAATAACCCAGCCGACATAATCCATGTAAATTTCCATAGATGGAATCATTTTGTGTACAAATGTGCGTGTGTGTTTGTGTGTGTGTGCACATATTGATTTATGAACATTCTTCTAAATTTCCTTTAGTAATCTTATTCTTATAATTTTTCATTTAAAATATATTTTCTATATAGTATCACAGAATCATAATACAACAAAACGAAGTCAATGTTAAGTCTATAGCATTTTAAAAAGTCCTCTCTATTATTTTTCAAAATAATTCAGAGAAAATCAAGGACTGTCTGTATGGGATTTTAGGATTCATGCATCAAAGTGACAGAGTGGAAAGTTAGGAAATAATGCTCCACTCCCCAGAGCCTGCCTCCAGGTCGACCAGATGGTCCTCGTTCTCTCCTCTGTAAGCAATTGGAGCACTCTGACCACAGCTGTGCTATGGAGGAAAATGTTCAGTGAGGAGATGTGTGAAATGAAAACCTAAAGAAAGCTTCCTTCAGCAAGATTAAACAGGCTCTATCTCTGTCTGTGATAAAAGGAAAAAATGCAATAAAATAACAGGGTCTCGAATCCTCTAGTACTGCCTCATCTACAGGCTTATTTTTTATTGTGAATACCACAACTATGTGACACATACACAATCAGCCCAGCAATGTGAACTGTCTTGGAATGACTGCACTGTCAAACAAACCAAATAATATGCACAGCAAACTCCTCAAAATGAATATATTAAATATTATTATGACATTTTTGAAGAAATCGAGTAAAATAGTATCTGTGGTTTCTTTGTATCACTGCATATTTATTCAACAGTTAGTATGTGGTAGGCATGTTTCAAGATGCTAGATATTGGGGCTGTCAAGAGATATATAGGATTTCCGGTTAAATTTGAATTACAGATAATAGAGGAATAGGGAGTGAATGCATATACTATGTAGTGCCTGAGGCATGTGTACACTAAAAACAATCGTTGCTCACTGAAGTTCAAATTTACATGAACATTGTGAATTTTTATTTGCTTAATCTCTGCACCTTACTGGAGATGCAACTGTGTACAAGATATGAATACCAGATGCTCATATGGCGATTACAAGTTTCTGAGGAGGTAATTGAGTTGCAGCTAGAAGATAGGGAAATCAGAGCAACACTTGCTTGAGAGGATATAAAAACGTCTTTGCAGGGTGATCAGAATTTTTTAAAATAGTTATGTGATACCAGTTTTAAGTATAGTATTATACATTTCAGGATGAAAATAAGGGGAAGAATGTGCCAGGTAGAAGGAACAGCTTGTATAACTCCCCAAAGCATAAGGGTCCCTCATTAAATAATTATATTTAATTCATATTCTCTGGTAATTGATCAGCAAGTTGAAATTTGATATAAGTTCTAAAATCTCATAAATGATAATAAAAGTAGATGAATGACATGCTAAATAAATTATATATAAAAAGGTTATCAGTAGTCAAATGTTCATAGTTCACTAGTTTAATCAGTGTTCTTTTAGATTTAAAGAGAATTGAATATTTGTTTGACAAAATTTATTTAGTTTTATTTGATGTATTACTATTATGATTACTATCTTAGGTAATTCTACCACGTTAAGATGTTGCTGTCAACAAATACCAGCCGAATTTTTTATACCTGGCTTTTACAGTCTGGTGGCAGCTTCTTTATATGACAGATCTTCACAATGTTTGCCAATTTATTTGTATCATCTAGAACATTGCTTTTTACTGATTTGGCAAATTAAAAAGTATTTTGTAGGTAAAACATAAGACTGTAAATTTATAAGGTCATTTTTATTTATTTATTTTTAATTTTTAAATATTTTTCATTAGTGCATTGTATTTAGATTTACAAAATGTTCTATTTCCTTCTTTAGATTCTATGTCATGGATTCTCCTTCTCTACTTCCATGGCTGGCCAACTCATAAGCAGCATTAAACCAAAGAGCTAAGTTTGCTCTTGTTAATTAAGGCTGCTTAAGAAACAGGCTAGAAGAGACCATATTTCTAGTTTCCTGTAGTAGCTGCGAGCAACAGTAAAATGATGACCATGTACTCACTGAACATTACATGTGGAAGGACCCTGGAGAACATCTATGCCTTAATTTTTTTTTTTTTTTCCGGGTCTGGGGTTGGAACCGAGGGCATTCAACCTCCGAGCTACACTCCCTGCCCTATTTTTTAGTCTTTATTTTGAGACAGGGTCTCACCAATTTGCAGAGGGCCTCACTAAGTAGCTGAGGCTGTCCGCAAACCATGATCCTCCGGTCTCAGCGCCCCAAATGCTGGAATTACAAGTGTGTGCCACTATGCCAGGATCTATGTCTTGTTTTCGAGAGACAAAACTGGCTTTGAGCAGTGTCTTGATTCTCCAAACTCACACGTCTCCTGACTGTTATCACTGGAAGAAGAACCTAGATGTTCTGCCTTCTGCTCTGAGTGCTTTGTGTCTAAGCCATGCTTGAATTTCAATAGTGTCAGAACTGACATGGAAGATTTTGAAAAGGTGTTTACTGATGGAAGCAACAGAGAACTGGTAGAAAAGACAGAACTAGAGAAGGGTTCATGGAGAAGCTCTGCCTTAGAGAAGATAAGGGATATCCAAAACCGGAAGCAGACACACATGGCAGCCGCCAATATGATGCCTCAGGAACCAGCTGAATGTACAGCTTTACAAAGACACAAATCCTCTTGTTAATAGGGCCAAGAACAAGGAAAACCACTGTGTAGAAGCCATAGTCCAGAGACAGCCAGAAGTAAGAAAACTTGAGATGTGTGGCTAGTGAGAGGAAATGACTCTGATAACCTAGGAGAGTATTGAATAAATGTAGTTTGGGGCTCACGATAAAGGTTCCTCGGATCTTCCTCGACCTGCTCTATTTTAAGAGAACTTTATCCCAGCTGAGCATGGTTGTGCATACCTGCAACCCTAGTACTTTGAAAGCTGAGATAAGAGGATCACAGGTTCGAGGCCAGCCTCTGCAACTTTGGGAGACTCTCAATAACTTAGCAAGACCCTGTTTAACACGTAAAAAATAATAAAATAAAATAGATGGGTGTAGAGCTTGGAGATAAAATGGCCCTGGGTTCAATCCCCACTCAACAGGAGAGAGAGAGAGAGAGAGAGAGAGAGAGAGAGAGAGAGAGAGAATATGAATCCTGTTACACTGAAACAGAAGTAAAAAAGATAATTATACTTCTCTGTTCATGAAGTCTATGAAACATCTTTGATGAGCATGTTTCAAAACCCATAGTAGTTCCAACCAAAGTTTTATCAATTTGCTTTCAATATATACATTTTACAGATGAGGCCCCTAAATGTCTTCAGTATTTTAATCAAGGCCCCATAGTTGTAAATGAAAGAGATGAAATTCAAATCCAGTCCTACTTCAGGCCACATTCCTGTAGATTTGTAGTTTGCATGGGAAGTAAGTTCTGAGAGGAGACTGGAATTGAGGTGATAGGGGCAGCTGGTTGTGTTACGGTTAATTTAGAGCTACAGCTCGGTCCCCATCAACAGACAGGATGCTGAAATGCAGAGAATGTGAATGAGGACCAAGCTGGAGCCTTGAAAGAATGCCACTCCTGGAGATGGAAACTTTTCAATCTGGAACACAGCTCAGGTTCCACAGGATATGTGCAGCTTAGGGCACAGAGAAGCTGGTTGTGCTGGAGTTAGAGCACAGATGTCGACAAGAGAACCCCAGTTAAATGCATGGGAGGTTTACAAGGTGGTTGTTAAATGCAGCCATTATTCAAGATTAAGTTATATAAAGAAAATGTCAATTAACATACCAAAACAGTGGTAGATACATAAAACTCAATTTTTCCTAGTTACTTTAGTATATTACTCCATTCCTCAGGACGCTGGAATTCTTTGTCTACCTAGCTACAAAAGAGATCATGTGCTCCCTCCTGCTCTGTTTTTTCTCTGGTTCTGTGCTCAGCGGCATCAGATCTGCTGAAAAGTGCAAACTTGGCCACATTGGTAATATTTTTGCAGCACAAATTTTCAAATGCTTCAAATCGGGATTCAGGCGGTTTGTTGTCTGTTTGTTTGTTTATTTGTTTGTTTTGTTTTGTAGGCTGTCTAGTCTTTAAAAATGCATATTAGAGGCCCAGCGTGGTGGCGCACACTTGTAATCCCCGCGCTTGAGAGGCAGAGACAGGAGGACCGCGCAGGTACGAAGCCAGCCGCGCACGCTTGTATAGGAGACCCTGTTTCCAAATAAAAATGTAAAAATAGGTCTGGGAGTGTAGCTGGAGGTAAAAGGGCTTCCAGGAACCCCAGTACCACCAAAAAATAAAAATAAATGCACATTAGAACAAGGCAAATAAGGTTGATTACATTTACAACTGTATTTCATCTCTCATTCTTTAGAAAACAGTGACAAATACTGCCACATCATGATTAGCTTACAACTGTTGCCTAGCTGTGGATACAAAATGCAAAAGTTTGCCAAAACTGAATGAAAAGAATTATATGGAAATTGTTACGGATTGGGAGAATATGGTTTGAGGAAACTGTTCCCAGGGAACCCCTGCAAGGGTCCCAGATACACTTTCCCCCAACCCATAACAAAAGCCAAAACGACCAAAAACAGAAATAAAGTGTGGGTCCTTGTCCTCAGCTAATAATAAATATGCATAGCTTGGACAGTTGCTGAAGATTTAAAGAAGTTTATTAGAAAGATAGAAATAAAGAAAATAAAAATACAGCTTCATACCATACTGGCATGGAGGGGTGAATTGTAATGAATACACCAAAGGAATTCCACGTGGATGCAGCCTTTTATACCCATGACCTCCATCTTGTTTACGTAATTCTGACTTAGTGAACGTCACTGTAAGGTACCTCCCCTTAACCCTGTAAGGTGCCTCCCCCCACAAGGTGTGGCAAGGTGTCTCCTTTCAAGAAGGTGGACCCCTCCTACCATCTTAGCTGGCTTATCATGTAGATCTGTCTTTAGATAGAGAAAGGCCTAGTTCTCCTCTCCTGTTGACTTGCTAATTACATGTAGCTAAGCCAATCTAAGTTTCAATAGCTGTTTGCTTCCTGACCAAAGCCAAGCCTTTCTCTCTCCAGGTCTGCCGCCATTTTGACACAATTATTTTTGAAATATATTAATAATCAGAGCTTTCTCAAATCATCCTAGGCCATTTCCAGTACTGGCACAGAAATCTTTTTGACTATTGGCATTTATAATAAAGGTATGAGGAGAAACTATGAAAACCAATGCCTTGATTGCTGCACTGGCATTGGTAGAAAGAATACTGCCTTGCAGTTGTTCAGTGTTATTCAGATTTTTATTGCTGTGATAAAATACCTGCGAAAAACACCTTAAAGGAAGAAAGGTTTCTTTTTCCTCATGGATTCAGTCCATGGTTGCATGGGTCCATTGTTTTCATCCTGATGCAAGGCAGAACTTCACAGAGGAGAGCTGCTCAGCTCATGGCGGCTGTAAAGTGGAGAGAGGCGAAAAGACCGGGAATGATAAGCTGTCCTCAAGGACACCAGGGACTTGCTCCCTCTAATTAGTTGCTACTTCCTACAGTTGCCGCCACTTCCCAATAGTCCACTGAGCTATGGATCTCACAGTGGGTTGATCTGATAATGATATCATAAACTTCATGACCCAATAACCTCCCCAATGCCCATCTCTGAACATTGCTACCTCAGGAACCAATCACACAACACACAAGTCTTTGGAGGACACTTCATGTGCAAACTAGGATTTATTCAAATCTAGAACTCTGGAAAATAAAGGCTTACACATTGTTTTCCTCTTGATTCATTAAACCTAGTTAAAAAAAAAGTCAGCAGGAAGTTGATTTTCTTGATATGCTGTACCTCAGATAAATTACAATTCTGCATGTGCTTTTCAATAGATCTATCCTGTTCTTAGGAAAGTTTTTATTTGATTATAATTTTTTTCACACAGCCTTATTAAAAACTGAGCTTCTCTCTTCATTTATCTATGAAATGATACTGCAGAAAACTCTGTCTTTTAAGAATAATTATATTGCTGTATAAACCCAGCAACTTTTCATTCTGTGTATTTTCTTTCTCAGCAGACCTGAGGACCTTCCCTCATTAGATTCTGAGTCACTCCATCTTCTAGGACAGGAGATGCTTTACTGAAAGGTATATATTTTCCCCAAGACTTAAGAATTTTCTTTCCTAAGTTAAGTTAAAATAATTTTGAGAATCTATTTTTTTAAATAATGATAGCATATTTTTCTGTCAAATCCATTTAATTACTGCTTTTTTCTCCAATAATTGGTCTATAACATCACTGGAGTATATGGCCTTATTTCCATGAAAGACTAGCAATGAAACTAAGACCACAGATTATGAGGAGCTCACAAATTAGATATGGAAGGGTGATAGATTCTCTGTCATGCAGATATTAAATAGAGTGCAAAATTGAGTTAAATGACAGCAGGGTTATTTATCAAAAACATTGAGTTACACCACAGATTTTTGCTATAGGACATTTTTATAAATTCAACTGCTAAAAATTACATACTGGAGAAATATGCAATAGATATATGATGAGTTGGAGGGTTGTACTTCACCAGTGCCATGTGTCATTTGGCATTTATTACATATGACTTTATTTAGGGCTGAGGGATCTTCATTGCTCTGAAATTGTAGGGCTCATTAGGTGAGGGCATTATGATAAATTTCTATATCTTTTGCATATTGTACATTGCCTGGTTCACACACATCACTTGGAAAAGGAATATGCAATTGTAAAATTTGAGCCATAGTTTTATTAAATAGTCTATTTAAAAAATAATGCAAAATATATGTACCATGAAGCATGAAATATGCCATTTATTTCTTTTGGGAAGAAAAAATCACACTGTACCAGCTGAGTACTGACTACATTTCTAGGCTAAAGGGAAGCCTTGAGCAAGGTTTAGTCGAGAGTCACAGTGTAACTTCAGAAAAATATTCAGTTGATAGCATCAGAAAGCAAAGTTCTCCTTGAGACAGGCCATTGGCACTTGCTGGCAGGGACAGGTGGGGAAGATCAGCGCCCCTGCTCTGGAAAGCAGCATAACAGGTTGGTGATCTGCGTAACTAGGGAAGCGACACACCATCTTTTATTCCCAACCTAATCAAATGATCCATTGCTTGAGTTCAGCATGATGCTTCTAGCTGGTGTTGGCGAGCACCTGCAGCACATCAGAACAGCCAGCAAAGACTCCCTGAAAATTCAAATTCTTCTCTTCCTCAAGGAATCTGGGAAACCAATGCAGGGCTCATAATGTTTCATCTGAATTAAAGATGAGTTTCTGCCGACCACCGCCTATCAAGGTGCTAATGGCTTCATGGTGGTGAAATTCAACTCTTAGGGTCAGGCGGTATCAGTGCTGTCGATTTCACAGACTGTCCCTGCACTGATGGGAGAAAACAGTGTCTCCGGCTGAGCATGGTAGTGGCAGATAGGAAGAAAAAATTTTAATGAAGAAAGAGCAAAAGACCTCAGAGAACAGAAGGGGAAGTATGCTAATGAATAAAAAAGATTTTATCTTACAAATAACTTTTTTATTCAAAAGAATAAAATTACACATATATATGCATATACACACACACACACACACACACACACACACACACACACACACACACATATATATGCATTTTCCTACTTTTATTATTGTAGAATTTGGTAAAGTCTAGAGCTGGAGATTAACAATATCATTTAAGATTCTTTCAGAATGTGTTTTTATAATGTGTTATTTTCTAAAGGAAAACTAGGTTTCTTATTCTTATGCAAAAGATAAGAATGAGAAATGAGCTCTTAAATCTCTTTAATTGTTTAGTATTGATTAATAACTGTAAATAATTATGGTGGTGATATTAACTGATGTAATCACAGAACAATAAATTTATGCAGTGTTTTGTGAAAACAACTCTAAGTGTGCCTCTGAAGGAACACAGTGACTTCTAGACAATTTATTTCCACATGAAATGAAATATACCAAAAACAAGTTTAATTAAAAAATCAAATTATCACTTTAATAGATACCTCTTTTTCCATTAAGTCTCTTTATCTCTTTTCTTAGATTATTAAGTTACTTTAACAATCTAACTGAATATTTTTGTCTATCATTTAGTAGTACTTGTATCACATGGTTGATTAATGCCAGACATTATATATATTAATTTTATTTCCTTATATTTAAGTTATTTTATATTTAATGAAACAGCCTAGTTGAAAAGAGAGACAATTAAATTATATATAATTAAGTTATATATAATTTATACATATTATGTATTATATTGGCTTTTTATTATATTTTAATTATATATATATATATATATATATATATATATATATATATATATATATAATCAAGGGAGAAGAAGCCAGGCGTGGTGGCACATACTTGCAATCCCAGCATTCGGGAGGCTGAGAACGGAGGACCTCGGTTCACGGACAGTCTCAGCTACTACTTAATGAGGCCCTCTGCAACTTAGTGAGACCCTGTTATAAAATAAAGAATAAAAAAGGGCTGCGGTGTAGCTCGGAGGTTGAATGTCCCTGGGTTCCATCCCCAGACCCACAAAAAACAAAAATAAATAAATAAAGGGAGATGAGTGGGAGTAGAAATTTTATATAACATGATAAAATATGAATGCTAAGGACTTAATATTTGAACTGCACAATGGAAGGTATGAAGTGGTTCCGAGAGGCTGTGGAGAGGACAGAGGAAAGAGCCTGTTTCCAGCCTCATCGCTTTTTAGATTTCCATTCCACCAAGGACCAAGAAGCCATCTGCTAAAAGATGAGCAAGAAAAAAGAATCCATGTTGACTCTGCTCTGCCTTTTGGGAAAAGAAAGACACATTTTTATTTTTATTTTTATTTTTATTTGTGAAGCATTTTTACATATTTGTTGAATGAACAACTTTTAACTAAGGAGCCTACAATGGGCTAGACATATAAAACTTTGAGTCTTCAGCATATTGCTGGCTATAAAACTCAAGGAGAATTAAAATCACCCAGGCTGATGCCCAATTCTGAGGAGATGCTAAAAAAGAAAGCAGGAAGGGCACAGGGTTATAAATAATAGCACGTATCCATTGTGGTGGCATTAAGAGTTTGGGCTACTAAAGGCAGTTGAGAATTGAAAAAGTATAAACTAGCTACAATCTTACTTTATAGAGTTTTATTTTATGATCGAAGATCTAAATCATATGTTAGCTGCAGAAAAAGGTCCTATACAATATGATACTTTAATGTATAAAAGGAGGAGTCAAAGAAACTATAGACTCTCAATTTCATGTTACAGAATTACCTTTGATCAAAGAATATTTGCATTTTCTATAATAGAAATAGAGGAGATAGGGTGATTAAAGGTAAAAACACAGTGAAAGTTAATATGGGTAAATAAGGGGGTTTCCACAAATGTCAGTATATTTTTTCAGGTGCAGGGGCAACACTTTTTAAGATTGGCAGTAATAGTATTTCCAGATTTATCAAATAAAAATGTAGTACTCCTAGTTTAATGTGAATTTCAGAAAGAATAAAAAATTTCTAGTAAGAATATACCCTGTGCAATATTTTGATGAAGGTAGATGAAGGTATATGACCTGGCTGAATGAGGTGAGTTGGAAAAATGAGGAAATGTGTGAAATAGACACTGTAGAGAGGGAGGACAAAGCTTTTTCAAAACTCACAGCAGGAGCAGTAGGTGGTGTGTACCTATACCAGTAGTAAGAAATGGAATGATAGTTTTCTTTGTGTTGTTTAGTTCTCTGATTTTCTTCAAGATCATTCTACTGTGAAGATGAGGGGGATTTAGATCCATGAATGACAGCCAGTTGGATTCCTGCAGTGTTGTGGAATTGGTCAATGAAGTACAATGGAGGGAGAGAAGACCAAGTGAACAGAATATGTTTCTGTGTGCGTTTAATGACTACAGAGGATAGAGAAGGGGGTGATTCCTGACATGTTACATTTCTGATGGTGATAACATTTCTGTTTCCATTTTGGGGATGTAGACCTGAGGGAAATGAAAACAAAATGGAAGCTCACGTAAGGGGATGTTGGAGATGAGAAAACATGTGGCTGGAAGTGTTTCCTACAAATATTTGGAAGCTAGTAAAAAGAGACCTATGAGCACACATTTACACCTTAAATTTTAATTAGAAGCATGCAGATACACATACACATAGTGTTTGTGTGTGTGCTTGTGTGTGGCATGTGGTATCAGTGTCAATGGAAAAAACAATGCATGTAAAAGTTCTGTTCAGTGGAGAGCTGGAGTTGGAAAAATTAAGGAAGGCCTTGCTGAAAAGATGAACCATTAGTAGTGGCCTAAAAAGCTGAGGCATGTCATGTGCATATTTCAGGAAAAGCTTAGAATGGCAAAAAAACGACATCTAAAATTCCAGGGACTAGCTAGAGGATTCAAAAATGGTGACTGTGGGACACAGCACATTTTAATAACTGGAACAAATAAAATTAAACTACCAAAAAGGTAGCAGCTTGACAAAAAAGAAAGGCACTGGAAGAAATTCACTATTAAAAACATGAATGGGAACCATGATAAAAGGAAATCCAATACTCTGAAAGCAAGATCCACTGCAAAGAGCCCAAGCACACAACTGGCCAGGTGTGGTGGCTGGTGCCATCTCAGGTCACCTTCTTGAACCATGCTTGCCAGCTCTGATTCCACAACCCCAAGAAGTTCCAACAAGCTATCCAAGAACTTGAAGTGCAGAAAGTGGCAGCAGAGCTTCAAGATCTTAAGGGACCAGCACCATGTTTCAGGAACTCAGAGAAAGATCCAGAAACCCATGTGCTCACCAGGGATGGCACCAGCACTGGCACAGTGTGACGTCCAGGGACCCGGCCCACAGGACAGTGAGGTAACCATTTGTGTTACTTGGCAGAGGCAGAAGACCACAGAGAGTAGCTGCCACAGGACCACGCGGGCTAAGACATGACATTCTAGTCTGGAAGTAGTCCAGTTAGAACCTTCATAGGGAGACACAGGAAATGCCCATAGTGCTCAAGGCACAACAGCTGCACAGATCACAGAGGGTCACTCCAAGACTGCAATGGATACACTCTGCCTGTGCAGGTCCAGAAGAAAAGGCACAGAGCAGAAGGGCCTGTGACCACAGAACCAAGGGAAGAGAGTGCAGAGCCAGGTCTGGAGAGGGTGGAGCTCAGGATCAGAAGGCATGGCGGGCACAGGACTGAGGGCACAGAGCACTGGGTGGGGAAACAAAGAACTCTGTGCTTACATGGAACTCATTAACACCCTGACACTTCAGCACAAAGCTGTCAGAGGTGAGATAGGGGCACAAACACTCATACAGTGAATCCAAAAGCAGAAAAAAGGTTACAGAGCAAATGAGAGATGGTGGAATATATTCCAGAAATTACCACAGTGAACATAAATACAGATATTATACAGGCACAGGCCCCATATATGTAAATTAGCAGTACTATTGTTTTTTTGTTTCTCTTTTTGTTTTTGTTTTCTTTCACCCTATTGCTATTTCTTTTTTTTTCTGTCTTTTTTTCATCTTCTTTTTTATTTTGGTAATTTATTTTGTCTTTGTATTATAATCGTTAGTTTTTTGTAAATTGTTTTCTTACTTTATACATGTATGTTGCTCCCTTCTCCATTCCTTTTACAAATATCCTCTCTCTAGCCTATCTACTCTCTTCTCTCAAAACGTATGTCCTTACTCTACCTTCTTGTTTTATATTTAAGCTATTTCATATCTCCATACCTAAATACTCTATACTAACTACAAGAATCTTACTAACATTCTCTCATTCTCAACCAGATACTGACTTATTATACTTAAATTCTTACTCAACTTAGTCATATCTTCTTCTTTACCTGACTTCTATACCCATCACCCCAGCTCTTCCCCCTTCACTCAACCCTCACCATTGAACAAAGCATTGCTGACATCTCTAAATTCCTATTGCTAAGATTGAATCAGACAGATTACCCACAGGGTCACACACACAAAAGCAAGATGCCAAGACATCAGAAAAATAAGTCCAAGAACTCTGAAAATAAGAGAACTAGGAACAGTGAGGAAATAAGGGAACTCATGAATACTGACCAAAAAGAAATACAAGAAGGAGAATTTTGAATCCTAATCTTCAATATGACTAAAGGCCTCACAGAAAGTGTACAGGAAATGAAAAGAGAAATGGAGACATTAAGAAAGAATCAGAAAGAGGCCTGGAATAAAATGATACATTCAATAAATAAAATGATGTCAGCAATAGAAAGAAATTCTAGAAGATTAGATGACATGTAAAACAGAATATCACTGTAAGAAGACAGTTCATTCAAAACTGAAAGCACAGTCAACAGCATACAGAAGTTATTACTGAAAAAATCCCCAAACATACAATAACTATGAAACAAAATGAGATGTCCTACCTTATGAATAAAAGGTGTTGAAGAAGGGATAGAGGTGCAAACAAAGGGTATTCATTATTTCTTCAGAGAAATAATTTCAGTGAACTTCCCAGACATGGAAAGAAACTTGGACATACATACATGTACAGGAGAAATACAAAACACTGTTAAGACAAGATCAAAGAAGGTCCTCCCCATCCCATGTAATAATCAGAATTACTAACATAGAGGCTAAAGAAAGAATCTTAAAAGCACTGAGAGCAAAAAATTCATGATATATGGGACAAAACAATAAAAATCATCCCAGACTATACAATCCAAATCATGAATCCCAGGAGAGACTAGTATGATGTAATCCAGACCCTGGAAGAAAAAAAATTCCAACCAAAACTGCTATATCCATCAAGGTTATTATTCAAAATTGGTGAAGAAACAAAGGTGTTTCAGCATGCACACAAACCAAACCTAGAGAAAATACTTAAAAAAATAAAATATAAAGAAGGGGGAAAAAAAAGCAAATTTCAGAGCCAGTGAAGAGATAAAGTAGATCACCAGGGCAACTAAGCAAAGAAGACATAACATATCAAACAGAAGATAAAACACAAAATGATAGGAAACAAATATCATATTTCAATAATAACTCCGAATGTCAAAGGACTTAACTCACCAACTAAAAGGCATAGACTGGCAGTGTGGATTAAAAGAACATAATCCAAATATATGCTGCTTGCAAGAAACTCATCTTACAGCCAAAGACATACATAGGCTGAAAATGAAAGAATGCAGAAAGATATATCATGCTAATGGAGACAAAAATGAGCAGGAATAGCAGTGCTGATATCCAACAAAAAAGATTTGAAGCCAAAACACATGAGAACAGACAAAGCAGGGCACTTTCTTTTATGAAAGGGAACAATTCACCAAGAAGATACAATGATAGTAAATGTATGTTCCATATGTGGGTCCACCCATATTTGTAAAACAAAACCTTCAGAACATCAGATCTCATATATATCCAAATATAATAATATTGGAAGACTTCATCACACCATTCACACCACTAGATCAATCTTCAAAGCATAAGATGAGTGAAGACTCTTCAGAACTCTTCTTTTCAACTAAATAAAACTATAAACCAAATAGTCCTAAGACACATATTCAAAATATTTCAACCAGGAGCAGCAGAATACACATTCTTCTCAGCAGCTCAAGAAACCTTCTCCAAAATAGATCACATCCTGGGCTACAAAGCAAACACCAGCATATTTTAAATTGTAGTATAACCCCCTGCATCTTTCATACCACAATGGAATGAAAGTAGAAATCAACAGCAGGAAGACCAAAAGAAACTATTTAAATACATGGAGATTGAGTCATACACTACTGAATGTTGAGTGGGTACCATCAGAAATAAGGAGAGAAATAAAGAAATTCTTGGAATTAAATGAAAATAGTGAACCACATACCCAAATCTATGGAAGAATTTGAAGGCAGTGTTAAGAGAAAAGTTTAAAGCATTGAGTGCCCACATAAGAAAAACAGAGAGTCGCCATGTAACAACCTAATGACACATTTCAAGGACCTAAAAAAACAGCAACAATCTAATCCCAAAGTCAGAAGAAGGCAGGAAATAATTAAAATCAAAGCAGAAATAAATGAAATAGAGAATAAAAGCAATTCAAAGAGTCAACAAAACCAAAAGCTGATTCTTTGAAAAGATTACTAAGATTAACAATCCCCTGTCCAACCTAACCAAAAAAAGAGAGAATCAACTCAAATCATTAAAATCAGAATTGAAAAAGGAGACATCACCACAGGCAGTGGATAATTTTAAAGGATTATAGGAAACTATTTTGAAAATTTATAATCCAATAGACTGGAATATAAGAAAGAAATTGATCGATTTCTAAACACATATAACCTACCTAAATTGAACCAAGAGGGCATAACAAACCTAAACCAACGAATATCAAGCAAAGAAATAAAGACAGCAATAAAAATTCTGTCATCAAAGAAAAGCTCAGGCCCAGATGGGTTTCCAACTGAATTCTACAAAACCTTCAGTGACTGAATTCTACAAAGTTTCACTTGTTCTGGTAAATTTAAAGAGATGGAATTCTCCCAAAGTCTTTCTATGAGGAAGAAAGCTGAAGTTGATTAATGAAGGAGCTACATTTTTAATATTTGTCCAAGTGTGAATGTAGCATAGTCATCCTGGACATTGTTGGAAGGGGGGAAGAAGAAGCAGGGGAGGGTACCAAGTACTGTGTGAATGTATGCCAGTTTTAATATGATCCATATTATGATATGAATCTATAAGTGTACCAATGAAAATTTAAAAATCAGGGGCTGAGGGACTAAATCAAAAAAGGGGAAAAAAAAGAAGAAAAAGGAAGAAAACAAGAACAAGAACAATAAAAATGACAGAGAGGGAGAGAGAAAAATAGAAAGAGAGAGAGAGAGAGAGAGAGAGAGAGAGAGAGAGAGAGAGAGAGAGAGAGAGAGAAAGAGAGAGAGAGAGATTAGATCTTGGACATGTGTGAATCCTTATGAAAACATTCACGGTTCACTTTGAAAGATTTTGAAGCAATCAATGGAGATTTTGAGTAGAGGATTGACATGGTCAGAGTTAAATTTAAATGGATCTCTCTTGCAGTTTGGCAGATAATTAATTGGCTCTTAGTTGAGGAGCAAGGTTGGCAACAGGGGATCAATTAGTAGGTTATTGCAATGAGGAAGCAGAGAGATGATTATGCTGTTAGCAAGCCCTGCCTGGGAGGGTTTCAGAGTTGGTTAGATTCCGGACATATTTTGAAGGTGGAGCGCAGTACTTGTTGATGGTTTAGAAGCAGTGGATGGTGAAACTGTGCCATGTTTTTGACAACAGTCGTAAAACTTTTTACACATGATAATCTTTATGCCTCAGTATTTTTATGACTATTTACCTTAGACTCATAAAACACATTTATCACACATATCAAGCCCCAAAATGTCACTAAGGTCCAAGCAGAAGAATGTTGGCAGATGTAATAATGATTAGAAAGTATTTGTTAAAGTCTTTGAGAAGATAAGTCCTAACAATATTATAAAAGATTTTCTATTTACCTTGCTAAGACAATTGCTGTGGTTCTTTGAGTCATTACCATGACACCATTTTTAATGACATGTCTAAATCACTTTCAATCATAAAATTTCACACTGATTTTATCTCATGAAATTTCAAGAATAAAATTATCACATCCAGCTAGGTGTGGTGGTGCATCCTTATAATCCTAGCACTCAGGAGGCTGATACAGGAGGATCACACAGGTTCAAAGCCAGCCTTGGCTACTTAGTGAGGCTCTAGTAACTTAGTGAGACACTTTTTCCAAATGAAATATAAAATAGGTCTGGGAGTATACTTACTCCGAAGGTAGAAAGTATCTGGGTTCCACCCCCGATACCACACACACACACAGACACACACAAATTATCACATCCGGTTTTAAAATCCAACTACTTGGTAATAAACACCTCACTCCTTTTTAATAAGATATGCAACACTCCAGAATAGGTAAAAATAATGTAATAATGTTATGATATTCAAGTATTTTGTTTGTGTACTTGTTTGGTATATCTTACATACCAAAAGTCTACTTAAAATATGTACTCCCTTTATATAATTAGGCAAACATACATGTAGTCAAGTAGGTATGATGATTTTTTTAAACTATTTTATAGCCAAGTGTAGTGGTGCATGCTTGTAATCCCTGCAGTTGGGAGGCAGAGACAGAAGGATAGCGAAGATTAGAAGCCAGCCACGCTGGCTTAAGAGACCCTATTTCCAAATAAAAAGTATAAAAATAGGTCTGGGAGTATAGCCCAGAGATAGAAGGGTTTCCAGGAACCCCAATACCACCAAAAATATATATTTATTTTATGTGTGTTTTTGAATGCTGATCTAATTTTTAATATAGTATTTATGTAAGGTCTAAACTGAAGTGATTTGATGGGCATAAATACTGTGTCATGTTTACCACAGGCAGATTAATTGACACATCATTCACCATACATAGTTATTATAAGTGTGTTTTTATTGTTTGTACATGTCGGAAATACCTAAGGTCTACTCACTTGGCAAATTTTAAGTGTCCAGTATGGTGTAACTAGCTATCGTCACCATGTTATATATTAGATCTCCATGATGTGTTTGTCTTAGAGGTGAGCAACCTTTGACTGATATACTCCTATCTCTACCTCTGCCCTGACCACAGCTTGCTGGTCATTGCCATTTTTTATTCTGCTTCTTTGAAATTTTTGTTATGAATTTAAGATTTTTGGATTGCATGTATTAGTGATATTATACACAATATTTTTCTTTAATATAATAATTCTACAGCTCCTATTTCTATTAAACATCATACAAATCATTTAATACACTATCTTAATGTATTATTACAACTTTTTTAAAAGATGCAAATCCCTATAATTATGTTGAGACTGTAATACTAAGTGATTAGCTGATTTACTCAGAGTTATTTAGGTACTATGATTATGATCCAAGGTATGGATCTTAATGTTAAAGGTTCAAATTCTCCAGAACATCTTGTCAATTTTTAAAAGTGAAAAGTGGCCTGAAGAGAAGGAATCCTTATTAGATCAATCTCGAAGTGGCAAATATCATGCCTAATGGACTGTGGAGGTCAAGGACACCTTAGTAGGCCATCATGACAAGTGACAGCTTTCTGAAGAAAAGACATTTTTAGACTGTGTGAATATTTTGTCAAATGACGAAATTGACACTAGAGAGATATAATAAATTATAGATAAATGATAGGATTTTTTTCTGCTGTCAAAGACTATAGCATTTCTATCAGTTCATCTTCTACTTAAATTAAATATCCATGATATCATGTTCACAGAGATTCCACGTTACACACACACACACACACACACACACACACACACACACACATGAACTTATATCCATGTTTATAATAAAATAGAGGGTCCTGGAGAGACACAGATGACTAAGCATAGGCATAAAAAGTCAGTATTTAAATGATGCTGGTGGAATCAAGAAGGCTTGAGGAGTCTGAGATGTAATAATTGTGTTGCTTATCAGTGTGCTCTGTGCATCAGGATCTAAGAGAGTTGAGCCTATTTTGTATTAGTGAAAAATTATTAGCAGACAGAAAAATAGAATCTGAGTTCATGGAAGTGGCTCACTGAGGCTGAACAAGCTGGATATTTCAACTTTAAAATCACGCTCAGTCATCTAGAGAAGAAAATGATTTCACCAAATTTGTGAAGAAAAAGTTAAAAATGTTTCAGTTAGTAACAGACAAACTTCTTTTACTTAAAATACTTCTAATATTATAAGGAGCATAAGACCCCTGTGGCCACATTTTTTCCCCTGGCATTATTTTGTAGAAGAAATAATCACATTATCGTTGGAAAAACATGTTTCTTTTTTCTTTTAAATTTAACATCATCATGATGGTGAGGCACAAAGGATGTGGTTTGGTTTAGCTTCATTTTCTCACATATGTGAAATTTTATACATTGTTCTCAAAAATGGAACATGTTTTAGGACACGTATTATAAAATAACATTTTAGGCTATGTTCCTTTTACTTTTTTTCAATAGGCTTTATTTTTAAATCAGCTTTAGGCTTACAGAAAAAGAGTTCCAAGTGTACAGAGATGTCTCATATAGCCATTGAACTCACATGACCTCCCCTAATATAGAAATCCCACCCCAGAGTGGTCCATTTGTGGGTCCAGCCACCTTAGCTGTCCAGAAACCCACAGGTAACTCCTGCTGCCTCTGGAAACCTTTCAAGTATGGATCTGATTTTAAAATTACTCTTGTAAGAGAAAACGTTAGATTGGGAGTCAGATGTTTCTGGATAATAATCCTGGCTCCACCTGTATGACTTAGAGTAACTTTAACTTCTTATACTTTATTTTCCTTATTTCCAGAAGAGAAACCATACCTAAATATTATAGGCCTCTGAGAGAAATTTAAATAAAGTCATATATATGTATTATTTACCATGACTCCTGTTAAGGGAGTGATTCGGTAAATGTTAGATCTCCTTAAACTTTCTAAATGTCATTTTATTAATGTAATTAATAACAACTTGTTCTTCATGGAGCAGTGAAGAGAAAATACAAGAGTTATGTTGATGAGCTTAAAATACACAAATGAGTAACATTTATTATTTTTATTATTATGATTAATAATAACACTGATGGAGATCACAAAGTATAACAGAAAGCAGTCTCAATACAGATTAATTTAGCTGAGTGTAATGATGCATACCCATAATTCCAGTACTTGGGAGGCTGAGATAGGAGAATACAGGTTCATGAGGGTAGCCTCAATAATTTGACAAGGCCTTCAGCAACTTGGTAGGAACCTATATGAAAATAAAAATAAAATAAGGTTGGGGTGTTGCTTAAATGTTGAAATTTTCCTGGGTCCAATCTCCATCATGACAAACACACACAAATAAGGTTAACTCTATAATAAATTTTGTGTAAAATTCTGAAAATGATCAGAAAGCTGAAATTGGCATTATAATAATTAACAGTAAAAAATCTACTTTAAATAGGTCTCTATAATTAGCATTTAGTCTCCTACTTAGGTTATTTCTGTGTGACCTTGAGCTCCATGGGAAACTAGAGAAGATAAAAATGTGTCTGTCTCACACATATTAGAAATGAACACCTAGAAGAGGTTATGGCAGGCAAACACTTTTCTGAAAATTTATTCCTATAAATTTGAAATCTAAAGGCATATGCAGTATTTGGACTGCTATTGTATCAGACAAAATAACTGACTGAATAATTTTGAATAATAACTTTTAATTTATATTCTTATTTTTCCACTTATTAAAATAATCAATTTTCTACTTCCCTACCCACTTTGCATGAATATAACAAGATCAAAGATTTAGTGATTATGAACAACATTCAAATTCATGATTACAATGTAGTACATATCTACTCATTATCCTTTTTATAGATTTGTGGGATTGTACAATAAATTATTTCACTTGGTCTTCAGTTAATTCTATTAGAAGCTAAGATTATAATTTACAATATAGTGAATTAATGTTGGACTTTTTGTTGTCACTTTCAGCTCAGTATAAATAATCATCTGTATTATTTAATGTTGGCTTCTCATAAAAGATTAATGTAGAATTAGTGACAAAATTGGATTTCCGTCAAATACAGAAGCCCATAAGAATTACTTCCCAAGATCGGATCTGAAGATCCAAAAGGCACTTCTGATTTAAGTTTGTTAACCCTCATTAAAAAAAACTTCTATTTATGCTTCAAACACGCACATGAACTGCACAGACACATCTTGTGTGAAAGGCAAGAAGTGTGAGGAAATGTCTTAATCAAGTGTAATAAACTGTTTATGATAATGCATTCAGACTTTGCTTCTGTGAACATGAATAATGGAAATACCGAAACTGCAGGAATCTAGGTACATTTCTAATGGGAAAACAACCTTCTGATTCAGTAAGTCTTCCGGAAGAGACCCCAGCATGTACCTGCACATGAAATAGCTGATTTGGTAAATAAAGTGACAAATAGAATAAAAACAAGATGCAATATTTTCAGACTTCTTAACTTGGAAGCTACCTAACCAAGAAGTGTGTGTTGATACATTTATGCCATGGAAGTTATAAATTATACATAACAGAGCATAGCATTAAAATATCATAACTCAACAGTAAGGATCTATCACTTGTTAAGTTAAAAACTGAGATCTTCCTATCTGACAGATCCAACTTTCTTTCTATATTATATGCTAGCATATCTTTATGCTGGATATTGAGCTTAGGGGCTTTCTACCTGTGAGTTACACCCCCAGCCCCATTTTATTTTTTGTTGTGAAACAGGGTTTCCCTGAGGTTCTTAGGGTCTCATCAAGTTGCTGAGACTGGACCTGAACCTGCTGCAGGGATTACAGGTGTGAGTGCCCAACCTTGGCAAAATTCTAATTTTTTATTTTCACCAATTAAGCAAGAAAATAGCAATGTGCTTGCATGTTTTGCATATATTTAGAATCAACCAACACCTTGTCTTTGTTCTCTATCCCACAAAAGAGGTGTGTGCCAAGATGCGTTTGCTCTCAAAAGAGTGTACCATAAATATTTCAGAGTGGAAGAAGACATTTGCTTTGGATTTTCCCTTTTGCTTCATACTTCATAAACTTCATACAGCGGAGTCCTGTAAAACCGTCTTTTCCATAAAACTTTGTAGCAAATTATTTACTATTTTACTGTAGGTTTGTCTGGCTCACAGATAAAAGGAAAGGAATTCTTTTCATTCTTCCCACGCCACACCAGTACAATCTATTTGTTGCAAACGCTCTCGGGCACTTCCCACCACCTTCTGCTGTGGTGCTTTTAGACGGAGTACCATATGTGGTGCTATCCCAGGAAACAGCAGGGTTCAGCTACAGGGTTCCACACTTTTTTTCCTGTCCTAACATCCCCTTCATTTATACATGCTTGTCTTCAGTGCTATTTATTTCATATAATTAGGATGATGTTTTGGGCATTTTTAAAGAATGCTACCTATGGAGTTGTTTCCATGCACCTTAATATTCATAGTAGTATAACTTCAAATGCAGCATATTATATTATATGTGTGTCACTCACAAATAAATATGAGCGTCAAATCTATTTTGGAAAAGGAGGAAATTGTTTTACTGCAGAGATTGTGATTTTCTTCCACCTAAAGGGCCCTCACATACCTCCTCCAGTAGATAGACAGATATGCATCTGGGGCAAGGGAGTATGTATAATCCGTCTGGTCTGCCATGAAAATGTCCTCAATATCCTGGCCCATTGCTTATAATGGGAGATTATATTAAAGTCTTTAGTACATTCTTGATATGTAAATTTAAGCTAATTTGAATGTATAGTATCTCTTCTAAGATGTTATTATCTAACACCTAGATTCACATAAAAATTAGAGAAGAACTTGTGGGGGAAAAGAGCTTTTTTTCAGAATCTTAAAGGAATAAAAAGAAGCATTTTCTGGGAAAGTATTTGATTTTTGTCTTGAAATATCAATAGAAAATCATGACTACTGTTATAGACAAAAATATGGCCTCCAAATGTATTGTCAGTTCCTAATCTCTGGAACCTGAGAGAATTGCAAGCAAGTGACTATGAAATTATATAGCAATGGATGTGGTTGAGGATGCCCAAAGAGGCCATTGTCTTACATCATCCCAGGGACCATGAATGCATGCATCCTTGTAAGAGAGTATGAAAGGGGACTTTGAGATCAGATACATGAGGAGAAAAAGACTTGAAGTTAGAGGCAAGGACTGGACTGATGCTCTCCTGACACAGGAGGAGGAAGGGGGGAAGTAACCATTTTAGATTATCCCAGCAAATTTTTTAATAGTGAAGTCCTGCTCTCCAAGAAAAGACCTTTACCTGAGTTCCATGCTACCAGATGAATGGAAACCCTGACTCCTATACCATTTGGTCTTCTTGTCATATGAAAGAGAGAGAAAGATAAATAGTGAAAAAAAGAAAGAAGAAACACTTGTGAAAGACGTAGCCCAAGAGCTGAAACCAAGTCGAAGACTAATAATGAGACTTTTGCAACCTCTAGACTACAACTAGAACAGACAGAAAACCCAGTCCAACTTTGGGCCAGATTAATACAAATGCCTCATGAAGGCCCTACTTTTCTATTAACTGATACATTGCATTATCCTTTAAACAAAAATTAAATAGCAGATCAAAAAGTAAGAACCGGCTATAGTCTGAAGAAACAAAAAGACATCAGAACCAGCCTCCAATGTGATGCAGATGTTGGATTTATCAGAACATAAAATTAAAATTGCTATTGGCATGTCCTAAAATTCAGCAAAAATTTCCTGGGGTCCATTTAGTCTACTGAGATGCCCATCTGAGCCATTATTCACTTGTGTCATATCTGTTTGTATGTATTTCTTGCATTTCCCTCTCATCATTTTAACTCTGCTTATATTTTTCACTTACTTTAGCATGTGGTTCATTTTTCCATTAGAGTTCTCAGCAACATGAATCTACCAAAACTCAAAAAATACTGAAAAATGAATCTAGCAGCATTCAAAAATATTCAGTACCACCGCCCAGTAAAATATATTACAATTATTGGGCATGATTTAATATTTGCAACCAATGAGTGAAATTTACTAACCCTACAAGATAAAAAGGAAAAATTTTATTATTATATTAGTGTATGCAGAAGAACAATTAACAAATTCTAGCACCCATACATGGCAAAGAATCTCAGCTTTCTTAAAGTAGAAGGGAGCTTTCTCAAGTTGATTAATAAATTTGTAAAAATATGCAGTTTACATCTTGATTTTGGAGAGGATAGGGAGTTTTCCCCTTGTGACTGTAGCAAGCTAAGACCATTTTCAGACCATCTTAGATGGGCGGAACTCTCTAGAAGACACCAGGTTTTCTTCCCAGCCCTTCTAGAATAGGATGGTCTATAGAATTTTAGCTTAGCTTTCCGTGCTGTACATAGGCAACCCATTCAGTGTCCCTCAGCTAGAGTGGGACAGGAGGCTGGTACAGAAGGACTCTCCCTGCCCTGGGTAGCTGACCTGAGCCTTGTGGGAATGGCTTGCTGTGGGGTCAGAGGCTCCTGTTGTTTCTTGCTGCTTGTTCAGAGAAATGTAGTTGCTTTATACAACTTGTACAGTGTTCTGTGTCTCCAAACTCTGATTCCAGAGCTTTGATTTGTTCATTGCTTCTTACAAGCTCTAGGAATCTAAGCAGAAATTGGTGAGTTATTTAGAAGACTTTCTCAGGCCTGAGTTCTACTTATCCTACATTATAACAGGAATGAAACTTAAAACAAGAAATTATTGCATACTTTTAGAACGACTCAAATTCAGACCATGAGATTATGATACCAAATTCAAAGGAGAAGGTGGTGTAACAAGATCGCCTATTCTAACTGGTGGGAAGGCATCCTATTTTGGAAGACAGTTCAGTGGTTTTCTATGAAACTAATCATACTCTTGTCATGCAATCAAAAAATTTCTTGGTGTTTTTCTCAAATAATTGGAAAAAATGTTAGTACAAAAAGAACTAACAGTGCCAGGCATGGTGGCACACACTTTGTGTGTGTGTGTGTGTGTGTGTGTGTGTGTGTGTGTGTGTGGTACTGGGGTTTCTGGAAACCCTTCTACCCCTGAGCTACACTCCCAGACCTCTTTTATATTATTTTAATTTGGAAACAGGGTCTCTTAAGCCAGCGAGGCTGATTTTGAAACTGCACAATCCTCCTGTCTCCACCTCCCAAGCCACCACGCCCATCTTGGCCCATGCTTTTAATCCCAGAGCTTGAGAAGCTGAGACAGGAGGATCGCACAGGTTCGAAGCCAGCCTCAGCTACTTAGTGAGATCCTGTTTCCAAATAAAATATAAAATAGGTCTGGGAGTATAGCCCAGAGGTAGAAAGCCCCTGGGTTCCATCCCCAGTACCCCCCCACACACGAAAAAAATGTAATAACCGGGATATGTATAGACATTTAAAGTTTATTATTGCCATATTTGAATGCAACCCAGGATTCCTTCTATAAATAAATGGATAAATAAACTGGGGTGGGTCTAAACAATGGACCTATAGTCAGTGCTGAAAGAAAGAACTATTTAGCCATGAAATAAGAAAATTCAAATACATATTACTAAGTGAAAGAAGCTAATCTCCAAAGAAATCATATTGTATGATTTCAACATGCACTTAAGGGCATTCTGAAAAAGGCAAAATTACAGAGACAGTAGGACCAGTGATTACTTAGAATTTGAGGTGAAGGAGACATAGGTAGGCAGAGAAAAGATGACTGTTAGGACAGTGATTTTCTATGTATAATACTATAATGACTACTTGCCACATCACATTTATTGAAGTCTATAGAATGTACAACACTAAGATTAAGCCCTAGTGGATACTGATATGTTGATATTGGCTCATCAATTTTAGTGAACGATCCACTCTTCTGGGAGCAGTTGATAATGACAGAAACCAGGCATGTGTGGCCAGCGTGTATAAAGGAAACCTCTCTACTGTCTCTTTTACTCTCTAGTACTTTTTAGTAACATAAAGCAAATTTCATTAAATGTCATTAAATTTATTCAATTTTATTAAAAATTTTAAAAAATAACAACAAACATCAATAGTGTTTGACAATGAAACCAATGTGAGATTAAATTCAAGGGAAAAGTTTTTCACATCATGATAATGATGTAAAAAATCTGCCTAGCCAGGCAAAAAATATTCCCAAATGTTTTCTTCTAGAAAATCTATAACTTTTGTTTTCTTTTTATGTCTATAATCTATCTCAAATTAATATTTTTGTGTACTTTACCAAATTGACCTATTTCAGGTTTGTTAAAATTTTCAGTTATGAATGAGTACAGGTAGATTTTCTCATTGGAATAATTCATTTTTGAGCATTAAGTCAAAGTTCAGTTTTCACTATCTGTCCATGTAGTCATTGGGTATTAATGTTCATACTTCATTACTGTTAAGAATCGGTTTCCAGGGTTATTTATTTTCCACGAATTATTTCAGTTCAAGCATGATTAATTGAAAGTATTTTTATTTTTCGTTGAAAAGCTTTCTTATCTCCATCACAAAAAGAAACTGGCATATATGTGCTGTTCTACACCAAAGTGCTACTCTTCTGTACTCTTCCAAGAATTCATCTATCCATATGTGAAATTTACACTTATACTCATTATATGAAATATATTAAGTTTGAAATTATAATTCATATAATTTTCTCCATTTAATGCTTTTTTGGTCATTGTGATTACTGTGTATCTTCCTATAAAATGTACAATCTCCAAATCAACACCCAAATATTATATTAAAACTTCAGCATGAGAGAAAATCAGTGTGTGTGCAATGAGCAATTCAGAATGCAGTGCATCTTCCAATTTGTGAACTCAAAATTATTTTCCTTTAATTTAGCTTTTCTTTAGTTTCAGAAAAATTTAAATATGTATATTTTATTATAATTATAGACTTATAAGTCATTATTTTGAAGAACTTTATGTTCTTTATGCTGTTTTAAACACATCCCTTAAAATTTTTGTTTTTTCATTGCTTGCTACATGTATGTGGAAAGGCATCTGACTGTTCCCATGTCTAATTTCCATTCTTTCTTCTTAATAACTTCAATTATTATTTCTAAAATTATAAATTTCATGAAACTTAATATAAACAATCATATTAAATGTAGGAAATTATGGTCTTTTCTTTATTTCAGTGCTTAAATATTATATTTCTTTTTCTATATTGCACTGAGTAGGATTTAAAACTGTTGAATGCAAAAATTCTTCTTCTGTGCTTTAGGAAATAATAGTGAAAGTTTCTTTAGTTACCAAATTGTAATAAATGCTGGATTTCTGAACATTTAATTTATAATAAAATTTTTTAATCTTTGCAATGTTTACAAATTATTTATAAGGGCAGAGTAAGTAAAATCATTTTAGGCAGACGGAACACAAAGACATTAGAAAACTTTAGAGAAGAGTCAGACTAGAGATCAGAAGATATTATCAGGGTAAAAAAAATTTAAATATATTCATGATTTTTTTCACTCTATATGTAACATAGTTATGTATATACTTATGTGCATAATTATATGTACATAAATATGTATGCACATAAATATATATATAATTTTAAGATTATATTTTATTTTCAAAAATATGAGTGTGAAAAAGAACCAAATTAAATCTATGCAAATTAATACTCATGATTAATTTGCTTATAAAACTCTAAACTTTAAAGTGTATATAGAGCTCAGGTACAGGGAAAGGAAAGAGAACAACATGTTAGAAAATCGAAATTTACTTCTGTCCAAGGTTATAAGACTATATAACCTTTTCATGAAATAGCATTATAAATTTGCATACCTTGGATATATCTGAAAACACACCCACAGACTTTGATTTATGGATGTTTAAATGTGTGAATGCATATATAATCACATAAAGTGTTATATATTATATATGCAGCACGTCGTTTTCTGCTTTATATTAGTCAATTTACCAATAAAAACCAGGCATTGTGTTATCTTTATAACTTTACTATGAACTGAATACTAGTTTAGATACATTAGATTAGAATGTCCACGGTTAGAGAAAACTGAGATGTTAAAAAAAAATAACAGTGGTTTCCTATTAAAGGAAGTAATTAAATTAAACTTGCAAGTCATATAATTTGTGTGAGTCAGTCCATAGATTTTTAGTATTTGATTAAAATTAAAATCACTTTTTATGGATTTAACTTTTAAATAAGTATAAAGACTTAAATGTTGGGTAATGTTATGTACATTGTTATGACTTCAGTGTCTCTTTCATATTTTATAATTCCAAAGAATGAGAATCCTGTGAATAAATAAGTGTAATTTATAGTTTTGAAGAGATTTTTACTTGCTGTTTTTTAAAGAAGTATAATACCCAATGATAAATGAGGAATTATAGGAAATTTTTGTTTCATTAATTCATTCATACATTCATTTGTTTCTTTGTTTTGGTAGTACTGGGGCTGGAACCCAGAGTCACTTTACCAATGAGCCACATCCCTAGCCCTTTTTAATTTGTTTGTTTGGTTTTGAGGTACTAGAGATTGAACTCAGGAGCATTCTACCTCTGAGCTCCTGCCCCGGTCCTATATTTATTTTGAAACAGGGCCTTACTAAGTTGCAGAGGGCCTCACTAAATAGTTAAGGCTGACCATGAACCTGCAATCCTTGTGACTCAGCCTCCCAAATATTGGGATTACAAGTGGCGGCCACCATGCCCGGATCCTTTTTACATTTTTTTGAGGCAAGGTCTCACCATGTTGTGAAGTCTGTCCTCAAACTTCTCATCCTCTTACACTACAATTTCAGGCAATTCAAGCTGAATTCCACTTTCACATTCCTAGAAAGACTCTGCAAATACTTGCTAAACTTTAGATGCATACAAAAATTAAAGGAATCTCCATTATCCTTAAACATATTTGTTAGTTTATTTCTAACCACAAGTAAAAAATCATTTCAAGTTGAAAACACAGTTATCTTTCAGATGGAATATGAAGAGTTTTGGCATTGGTTTAAGTCCATTTCATGCCCGTACCTTAACACAATGGACACAGAAAACAAAATATTTGAGACACTTATGCACTCACACACATCTGTATATACTTAAATATTTCTAGGTATATACTTACATTTTTCTAGGTTTATACTTAAATTTTTCTAGTTAACTTAATAAATACATGTTCATATTTTCTCATCCACTGCTAAAACTATTACTATGACCTACATTATGATGTGAGTCTATAATGCATCAATAAAAGTATTGAAAAAACTATTTCTTCCCAATTGAGCATAGTGTTGGTATTGCTGTGTATGACCCAAGGATAAGTCTGGAGCTGAGCGGATGTGCCTTGACTTTAATCTCTCTTCTTCAGTCTCCTCCCTGGCAAGGTCCTTCTACTGATATCATCGTAACTCCCCCCAAACACAGCTCATCAGTCCAACAGTCGCTAAATAAGGTGAGTTACTGGAGTCACTGCTCTCTACTTGTTTTCTGCAGTCAGGAATCATTCTAACTTAAAAAGCTTTCCTTAGAACGTTGAAGGGTTCCACACAACGTTGAGCATAGTTTAATGAGCAGTCAGTCAAAAATCGGAGAGTTGTCCAAATGCCTCTGTACTAATGCCTCAAATAATTTGGAATATACTTGTGGCTATATTTATTTCATGTGTGCATACATATAACATGCACATAATTACAGATGTGTATGTAGTAAATATAATCATTTTACGTACAAGTGTGTTTATGTCTGTTCTTTCATTGAGAATTATTATTTATACTAAGATCTAACAATATTGCTAAGGCTCTATCAGATGTGAATGTAATGTGGGTGAATCTGAGGCATTTATTTGTTTGATGAATACCTATTATATTCACAGAAATAAAACACAAAACATAATTTTATGCTTCGGCACAGAGGGGAATAAAATGTTCACAATGATTAATATCCACACCGACAAAGTCATCTGCACTGTTTTCTGTGTCTCTTTTCTTGATAGTGAATTTTAGAAGGAATACCATGTATATCCTATTTTTAGGTACACAGAGAAATAGATTATGGGGCCGTTAGAAATACTAGTTCTAACATCTCGTTATCAAATATGAACGATACATTGTATTTTATTATTCATAATGATAGGAGAAATCTCCTTTCTCTTCCTCCAAATTAGATAAATCAGATAATCCTTAGTTCATAAGAGATGAAAGATTTAGAAGCCTACTGAGAAATATCCTCAGGATTAAAACACTAAAAATACAGGGCTTTATGTACATGGGGTCCTTCATACAAAGCCATTTATTTTCATGAAAATTAAGATTTAATTAAAACACTGCTGCTACTATTACTACTAATAAACAGAGACCAGGATTGAGTTTACGAGGAATTAAACCTGCCCACATGGGAAATCTCTAAGCGTTAAGCTCCTTTCTATTTTCAAGTACATGTCATTATACAGGAATTAAATTGATGCATATTTAAGGATATATGAATGTGCATGTGTGTGTTAAAGAAAAATACATTAAGTGCATGAGCATAACGTATAATTCCCTTAGTTAAATATAATCTGAGAAGTAATTAATAATATTTAATATTTGTTTTGGACTATGGGAGAGGGAAACTATTCTGACAGCCTGGTCAGAGGGAATGGGAAAACTGGACTATTGCCAGGTAAGAAAACAGTTGAAAATCACAGTCTGGAGAATCTGAAGCTCATTTTGTTGCGGGGGAGTCCTTCAACAGCTCAGATGTGGCTGCAGCCATCAGGTGCAAGGAGACGCAAGGATGATGGGTTGGGGGTGAATACCTGCTTGCTTTAGTTATTCATCAGCAAGAGTGACCTAACTTCCATGAGGGATAAAATAAAAGAAAGAAAAGAAGAAGAGAGGACTGGAAAGGAAAGGAAAAAGGTAAAACCCATAGGTGTGTTGGAAACCAAGAAGCATGTAATAGAAAATGCAGTTGCCCCAAATCAGAATGGGACAGAGAGGTCAGGCTGAAACCCAAGCTTTTAGCATCCGGGAGCCATCTAGTAGCCATCTTCCCTAGCTCAGGAGTAGGCATGGAGGCAGGAAGATCACCATTACATTTTCATGGTGCACTCTTGTAATCCCTGCACTCGGGAGCCTGAGATAGGAGGATCTCGCAGGTTCAAAGCCAGCCTCAGATACTTAGTGAGGCTCTCAGCAACTTAGTCAGACCCTGCTTCCAAATAAAATATAAAATAGGTCTGGGAGTGTAGCCCAGAGATAGAAAGACCCTGGGTTCCACCACCAGTACCACAAAAATAAATAAATAAATAAATAAATAAATAAATAAATAAATTTATAAATTTAGGAGAATAGTATGCATGAAAAGATCACTAAAGAGCAAATAGAAAAGAGCATCTGGGTTAAATTAAATATATTTCTCTTAAAAAGATCCAAGAGATTTAAATGAAAATGTCATGTATTGGATAAAGTGGTTATAATTATCCCCTATAAATATTTCCAAAACAAAATACTGACTACTGATCCTCTTACGCCATGATCTGTGTTTCAACATATAGACCCCCCTCACGGCTGCCCTTCTTCGCTTGTGCAATACTTGTCTTTTTGTCTCTGCAGTTTTCACTTGGCCTGCACAGAGCTCTCCCCATGTTCTCATAGTAAAAGTGGAAAACTGGAACCTGTTTTTCCACTTCAGAAGAAAAGTGATACCAGACAGTACAGCTGGCCCAGTAGCTACCAGAGACTCACTGCATAGTTCAGCTGCGCTGCTGGGATGGGAACCCGGAGGAGCCTTCAGGGGAACAGCATGGGGTCCCTCTGTCATTGAAATACACAAGCAAAGCCTGGACAGTAAGGAAGCCCTTCATCAGCACTTTCTTGAGTTGTCACCCATACCTAAAATGAGCTTATGTGACTTTTATACTTAGACAGAGTTGTTTTAAATATATGCCACTTCTAATGAACTTTCTATTCATCCATTTATGACCAGAAAGTATACATCCCTTTAGGAATGCCTTCCTTATTTGCTTCATTATACAATATACACTTCATGTCCAATGAATGATCCTCCTTTTATTATAATTTATATGTGGCCTGTGTCTCTTTCACAACAAGCTCTTGAGGCTTATGAATCATGGTTACACGTCCTGATGTTTCTTATAGGATCTAGAAAAGGGCTTCCCTGCAATAAATGTTCATTCAAATGAAATGAATGAAAATGTTACTCTGAGTTGTTGCATCAAATATGTCTCTCTCTGTCTGTCTCTGTCTCTCTCTCTCTCTCTCTCTCTCTCTCTCTCTATATATATATATATATATATATATATAGAGAGAGAGAGAGAGAGAGATAGATATATATTTATATATTGATATATATTTTTTCATATATATATTTTTTCATTTTGAGGTAATAGGGACCCTGGGTTATGTCCTGCTCTTATTCCTTTGAACTGAGAATACACAAATGAGAGGACCATTTGTAGTCTGTCTCCTTTCCCAATCTCTGAGAGCCACTTCACACCATAAACTTCCACTAAGACCAGATGTTATAAAGCAGTATTCCAGTGTGATGTAGATTTATAGGAGGTTTGAAAGAGGGAGGACCGCTGAAATAAAAATAAAAAGCTCTGGAAGTCTTGCGTGCAGGTGTGCCTGCAGGCTCGGTGGACGGCTCCATATTATTTTGGTATTCAAGTCTCTGAACTGGGGCATGGTGCCATGTTGGAAAATATCGATCTCGTGCCTTCAAAATGTGCATGTCTTTGTAAAACTGAACAATAAAAAATCTGTTCTGCAATGGTTTTCAACTTGTGGATTGGTGACTTTGGAAATACTGCTGAGATCAGTGAAATCTGAAATTTAGAAAGTATGGCTCCAGCTCCAGTTGCCTAAGGAGAGGCTTGATTTACTCAGCTTTGCTAAACATTAAAAATATCTTCCTTGCCAGGCATGGTGGCGCACGCTTGTAATTCCTGTGCTTGGGAGACTGAGTCAGGAGGATCGCAAGGGTTCGAAGCCAGCCTCAGCTACTCAGTGAGGCTTCCAGCAACTTAGGGAGACCCTGTTTCCAAATAAAATATAAAAAAAGGTCTGGGAGTATAGCCCGGGGGTAGAAAGCCTCTGGGTTCCACCCTCAGTACCACCAAAAAAAAAAAAAAAAACTACCATCTTGTTTTTAGGGCGTAAAAACACTACTGTGTTTCACCTAACTTAATTTTTGTTCTGTGAGCATGTTCTAAAGATGAAATATTTTAAAAAGCCAGTGAATTCAGGATTTTTAAAAGTTCGAATATCTACTTTATCATCTCGTCACCAAATGTCATAATGTAGTCATATGAGTGTGAGGATATTTTCAATAAAATAAAAAATTCTGATTTACCTGAGATTCCTTTTGGCCCTCTATCCCAAACCTTCCTTCTATTTCTCCCTCCCTCAATATAGTATTCTTAATTTTGTATGTATCTTTTGATTCAGTTGTTAAATAGGTACCTCTAACATTTTTAAAGCTCACAATTTATATTAAAATGTTATATGCATCTTAGTATTTCCATTACATAATTTTAAAATGTGAATTCCTGTGGGTGCAGATGTCTATGGGCCCTCCTATCTGTTTCACTGCGTGCGTCTGTCTTACATAGACTCCTAATTTATTTGGTACCTTTTTTTGACACTGATGGAAATTTACATGCATGGCTTGCAAATTTTGACCAGCCAACATCCATGCCTTTTTATTATTGTATAAGAATTCCGTTCCTCTACTCTCTCTCTCTCTCTCTCTCTCTCTCTCTCTCTCTCTCTCCCTCCCTCCCTCTCCTCTCCTCTCCTCTCCTCTCCTCTCCTCTCCTCTCCTCTCCTCTCCTCTCCTCTCCTCTCCTCTCCTCTCCTTTTTTCTCCTCTCCTCTTCTGTAGTACTGGAGATTGAACCCAACAAGGACATTCTAACTCTGAGCTACACCCTCATCCCTATTTTATTTTCTCTATTCTTTATATTATCTTTTCACACATGATTACTTTTCTATAGAATCGTGAAATTGTTTAAATGTCTGCCTTAGTTAAATGACATTTCTTTGAAATTATTTGAATTTCTGAATACAAATATTGGATAGTCCAACGATCTTTTTTAAAGTATTCTCTTCTGAAAATGTATATGACATAATTTATTAAGTTTTAAATTTTGTTGTCAAAGTTACTGATAATAAACTTAATTATTTTGTCTTTGGGATAGTTAACCTTATTCTGTAGTCACTAGTATATTCTAATTTATATTATATTAATTTATAAAATGTTTAAAAATTATTGGCCAATAATTAACATACATCAAAGGTATGGGGGAATCAGCTTTGCTTCACTAGTTAGTTCTTAAATAATGCCACCATTCCTAACTAATTTGCAATGCCTTCTGAATCATTTATCAGTTCCTGTGCACAATAATTTATCATGAATTATAGTCTCTGTTCCATTGGCTTATTTTAATCTCTGCGTCAATGCCACACTTTCCTGACATTTTATGATTTTATCTTTGTATTTATATTTGTTTACCTAAATTATTTTCAGTCCTTTGGCCTTTCATACACTTGTGGATGAAAACCTTGAATTTAAATTTAAAAAATGATGAGACTTAAAACACTAAATATTTAGAAGAGCTTAGGAAAAAGTGATATTCTATAATACTCTTAAGCATAGTATATTTCTAATTTCATATAATCTTTTGTATAGCTTAGTGCTATTTTATTTAAATTCCATAAATGTTTGCACATATTGGTATCTGTTCTGTGGTACAGGCTTGCTTATTAAGACAACTGGACATTTTTCCTTCCCATTATATTCTCTATTTTTGATTGTGTGTTATGTGTGTGTCTATGCATATACATGTGCAGATTTAAAAAGTACATTAACATTTTTGACCAAATACACTAATCTATAAATTTAGAAAAATTACATTTTCTAAAAATAAGGCACATTTTTTAATTTTCAAGGTTTGTTTGTTTGTTTGCTATTGCTACCTTTGTCTTTGTGTCTTTCTTGGCATTTTTTCTCATTGGTTCAAATTTCTAGATGGATATTGAATAAAAACTTGCACAAAGACAATCCCAAATTAAAAATATCATACATAGTAATTCTATAAAAAGGCTTCTAAATTTGAGGTTTTAAAAACTATGTGTAGTTTTAAGAGAGGAAATTTTATTAGTATAAAACTGTTTTCTTTTTTCATATTTTTAATAGTTACATAATTTTATCTTAAGTAAGGGTTAAATTATAGTAATTATTTTAATATATTATGAAATATTAAAAACTTTTACCAGTTTTAATCCATCTTTGTATTTTCCAAAAGTCGACTTGGCATATACTCTACATCTATTGCAAGATTAATTTTAATTTGCTAGCATTATTATAATAATTTATTGTGTTCATACCCCATAGTTTTATAATCCATTCATTTGTTGATGGACATCTTGGCTGGTATATATTTGAACTCATATATAATGTATAATATTTTTACCATTGTTTATTTCTTCATATATTTCTTATTCATACCTTTAATATAATTAATATTTTTATTATGAAAGAAGGTCTGGCTGAACTATCACACACTGGCCTTGAACCTTCGATCCTCTTGTCTCAGCCTGCATCACTGTGACCAGCTAATGCTATCTCTTATTCATCTTCTTTGATATATACATTAACTTGTGGCGAAAAACTTCTCTCCTTTGTACCTTCCACAGAATTATCAGGCATATTTTTCTAGCTTCTCTGACACTGAATATTTACTTAGTTGTCTAGTTATTTGCTATTAGGCACATATTGAAAATTTTTATCATACATATGTCTAATGGTTCTTAATATTTTTACTTTTTATTTTCTGTGCTTCAATTTTTATAAATTCTTTAGTTTCATTTTTCTAATCAATAATATTTTACCATGTTTATTATATTCCATCTAGAAGGCAAAATGATTGTCATTAAATATAATGGACAGCCCTCCAATATGTCTAATGGATTTCTTAATTTACCTCTATGTCAGTTTTGTGTTCAAACACATAAACTACAAGGACTTAATTCTAAATTATTTTTCAAAACCGAGTAGTCTGTTGTAAATTATAGTAATATCTCTAATTCTCTACCCCTACTTATTTTTATAATAATTTTAATAGATGCCAGAGGGTTATAGATAATTTCTCATAATAAACAAAAAAATCTTTCACAAAGGAAGTATAGCCAGGGGTATTTGGCCATTCCTAGCATACTAGGGCTTGGAAGTCTGAGACAGAGGATTGCAAGCTGGAGGTCAGCCTCAACAACTTAGCATGACTCTCAGACACTTAAAGATGAGACTGTTTCAAAACAATAATTAAAATAAAAAAGGACTATGAGTGTCACTTGGAGACAGAACGCTCCTGAATTCAACCCTAATACTCACACACAAAAAGAAAAAAATCTTATTTTCCACCTTGTGATTAAATATGATAATATCACACAACGAGCATAATTTACTTCTTTTTCTTTCGTCAGTGATTGGTGGTATAAGGGATGCTCCCTTCCTTATGAATGATACACCTTTTATTTTTACCCTGGTCTCCCCTCTCCACTGACCACTGATCACATGTGGCTATTACTGTTCCTGTAATATTCTTTAACCTAAAGTAGTTTGGAGAGGATAATAAATAGAATAAATCTCTTATTTATATATTTTATATATTACAGAATACAATTTTTGAATACATATCAAAGGCAGAGTTAGACAAATAAAAACGGATTTAATCCCTGGAATGTTACTGAAGGAAATCTGACTTTGCATGCAAATCTAGATGCATATGAGCTTTTCAGGTGTTTCCAGACTGCATCATGGGCCATTGTTTCTTTGTGTCCTATAGTTTAGTATTCAAACACATCCTAGGAAAGAGATATGTTCTATTTAATTGCAAAAAAAAAAAAAAATGTGAGTTCCTAAAGTTCCCTTCACTCTCACGTAATCATACAGTAAATAGCAGAGGTGGGATGGAAAACTAATTTTTTTTTTTACTCAAAACCCAGTATTCTGTATTATGTTTCAGTGCCAATTATGGAATTCAGACAAGATACTGATCTTTGACATTTGCATCGCCTCTTTACTTTCGTATTGTTTACTTTGTAATAAAAAGTCCAGTTACAGAACATAACAAGAACGTGTGGTAGGTTTCTAAGAAATATTTTCAGTCTGTGTGTTTTCTTTCAGCAAAAAATGCCTTCATTGTTTTATCAGTCTTCGGAGGAGAGGACACTCTCTTTGTAGGGGGCATAATTCCGAGGATAGATAAATGATCGCCATAGGCCAACAGAGGCAGCCCCATCTTTAATCCTTTCTGAGGTGGAGGAGCAAATCCACAGGCAAACAGTAGTCCACGAAGCAGCTCGGTGCCTCTCTAACTGCCCCGCTAATGCCTGAGCTGTGTGCTTCAGAAAAACAGCCTGAAGTTATTTCTGAGATGAATGAGGATGCATACTCCACTAACTGTAGGCTGCTGACCTTGAATAGAACTCATCAGAGGATGAGGAATGTCTTTCTAACCCTCAGGACAAAAGGACAAACCTAAGTCCTCTGCCCTGCTTCCTCCGGTGAACTCAACCTGTGCTTTTTTTTACTAGCTTGATTTTCCATTCTAAGGGAAGCACTCTCTGAGGAGTCTTATCAAGTACCACCTTACAATGAGCATTGCTAACTTGATTACAAAAGCTCACTTAGGTATTCAGTTTTAAATGGACACAATATAGAGCTGTAAGTATAACAAAACTACTGTTGACATTGAATAGACATGTATCTTATTTTCCAGAAATGGAAAATTGGCTATCATTGACTTAATAGCAGAGCATACTCATGCTTCAACTGAAAAATTTATGCAAGTTTATAGAAAACAAAAGGACAAATTCTGCTTACTAAGAACATTTATACTTGGGATAGTGGGGATAATCAAATCTTGCAAATAGTTGTACAGTTTGTTTTCTGATTTTCCCAATAACTTGGAAATTCATTTTTAAATTAACCTAAAACTGCCACGAGTTACAATGCCACAGGACAGTTAAGCATGGGTAAATCCTGATGGCAGTTCATGCCACCTAACCAATGGAGGCGGGTGGTCAAAACCCAAGATGCAGATAATAAATGTGTAGCTTCATTCAGCCAAGTTTTCGAAATATTCATTCTGATTTTGGACTATGAGTCCACTGTGGTTTCAGGAGTGGATAGAAGTCGGAAACACACATTGAACTTGCCTCTGCTGCCATATTTCTCATTCTTTTTCCAGAATAGTTTTGGGTAACTTTTGAGAACTATGGTCATAATTTATTGCAAGAAAATATCCTATTTTTCTGTCATAAAGGAAAAAATCTCACAGGCCCGACTGATTCAGTTTTTTAAGATGATCATTTCCACACACACACACACACACACACACACGCGCGCGCGCGTGTGTGTGTGTGTGTGTGTGTGTGTGTGTATTATTGGTGCATTGTAGTCTTACAGCATAATGTAGATCGTGTTGACAATGCCATGTATTCACACAAAACTTGGTGCCCCCCAACCCGGCCTCCCCATTTTCCTCCCTCCCAATTTTGAGTGTCTATGTTAACAGTGTTACATTCACATGTATACACATAGTCACAGGTAACATTTCCATTAATGAACCTTAGCCTCCTTCCTTCCCTACCCTTCCTCCCTGGCTTCGCTAAGATTTCTTCTTCATTATCTAAAGTCCCCGTGGTATCCCTACTACTCCCTAGCTTGAGCATATTAGAGATAACGTATGTCCCTTCTCCTCCTGTATTTGGCCAATGTCGCTTAAAATAATGTTCTCCAGGTCTTTCCATCTTCTTGAAAATGACACAGTTTTCTTCTTCTTTATTGCTGAGTAGAATTCCATTTTATGTATTTCTCATAATTTTGTAATCCATGCATGTGTTGGTGGAAACCAGGTTGGTTCCATACTTTGGTTATTGTGAATTGTGCTGCTATGAACATGGGTATGCATATGTACTACTCAGTAAAAAGTTAGATAGAGAGAATTAGTAATCTGTTGTTTTGTATTATTATCAGGCCCTATCAAATTCAGTCAATGTCTAACCTTTGTAAACATCAAGACAGCATTAGAAAAGTTTTAACCGTAATTTAGGTTTATTAATAAGAGCTGCCTCTATCAATATGCTTTAAAGAGAAGTAAAATTTCCACTCAGTACATACAAAGTTCAATTTTGTTGATAGGATTTATGAATGTGTATTAAATAATGAACTAAAATATTAATGTAGCAAACATATTATAAGCATAGTCTTTCAGTCATGCACCATTTACTCAGCACTGCACAGCCAAGCCTGACAGAGGCTGGGAGGGCATCTCCTCATCTCTTCTCTCCACGGAGGCTGAATCACATGAGATGCACACATGCTCACAGACGACCTCCATTGACTAGACACTAAGAAATATATTTTTCCTATTTTTTTTTTGGTGGTACTGGGGGTGGAACCCAGGGGCATTTTCTACCTCCAGGCTATACTCTCAGACCTATTTTATACTTTATTTGGAAACAGGGTCTCACTAAGTTGCTGCAAGCCTCACTAAGTAGCTGAGGCTGGCTTTGAACCTTTGCCATCCTCCTGTCTCAGCCTCCCAAGTGCTGGAATTACAAGGGTGCACCACCACGCCTGGCTATTTTCCCTAATTTTCACATGAACCTAAGTGCTGCCATATCAAGCATACAAAATGAATTAATAAGAAAACTTGAGGAGTCAAAAATAGTAAAGGTGGAGGTAGATTTTGTGCTATGAGGACATAATTTCTCAGTTTTGAATACATCCCACATTCTGAGAAATTGTATGAGTTTTTTTTTTTTTCAGGAATGGGAGAAAATACTTCTAGGATGTCTTTTCTTTCTTTCTCAAACAGTGACTACTGACTTTCTTTGCCTCGTGATCTTGTAGTTTCTCCTCTGACTAAATCCTATTTCAATGAACCTTGGTCAATCACTCAGTAATACCAGGCTGTAATCTAAGTAGCACATAAGTCCCAAAGCATTCATTCCATAAATAGCAAAGGTAAAGAAATATGTGTAATATTAATCTGTTCAACATACATTATTGCTGCATTGAATGCATGGTTATTTTCAACTCTATTGTGAGCTCCAGACATTTACTTTTCATAAACAAGTACACAAATACCCTGAAACAAAGGAGAGAATCAGTTTGGAGGCGGAGGCAGAGCCATTGGGCGGAGTTCCCTTTTCTTCCCAAGGGTAGAGATGCTTCTCTCTTCCCACTACATCTGGCAGCACAGATGGCAGGAAAATTAATAGGAGGGAGGCAGCATTGACCTCATGTGGATATAAGCAAGTCCTGAGACTACACAGGCAGACAAATCTGATAATATCCTTAGCAGAGACCTTGAAAGTTCCTTAAGTTCCTTGGGTTCAGCTCTGGGCTGCAGGTAGAGCTGTGCTTGTCAGAGTCTGATGTCCTGGGCTTGTGTCCTCTAGGTAATATGCAGAGAGACCCTGCAATAGGTCACTGAGGACAGCCATGCGGTTCATCTCCCCAGGTAACTGTAGAAGCAATGTATTAACATCTGTTTTATATTAGTATTTCCTGTTGGAGACAGGAACTGGAGAAATGACTATATTTAAGTTCTTTCTATTGTATATTTTAAATCCATTATTGAAGTTACCCGAGGCAAAAAATCCCAAATGTTTATCTTTAAACAGCTTAGAAGGGTCAATACAATTGGTTTATTTTAGGTAGATGTTGTTAATTGATATTAATCATTAAATAGCTAATATAAATCTCAACTATTGATTATAAAATGTCATTATTGACTATAAATATCGTATTTAAAGAATAATTGATCCAAGCTAATTGGATTTTATAAATAATATTGGTAGTAACTCTAGACTAGTTTCATATATATATTTTTTTTTCTTTTTTTTTTTTTTTTTGGTGGTACTGGGGTTCCTGGAAACCCTTCCATCTCTGGGCTACACTCCCAGACATATTTTATATTTTTATTTGAAAACAGGGTCTCTAAGCCAGTGCGGCTGGCTTTGAACCTGTGTGATCCTCCTGTCTCTGCCTCCCAAGCGCAGGGATTCCAAGCATGTGCCACTATGCCCAGATATTTTTTTTTTTATATTTTATTGGTACATTGTAGTCATACATCTTAATGTGGTACAATATGGTGGGGGCATACATATACACATCACCCATTAGCCCTTGCCCAATTCCCTCAGACAGGCTGACCTAAGTGTTATTCCCATACCTATAATCCAGCCCTATTGTCAACTAAGGCAGGGTAATGGGCCCTAAGCCAAGGTTCTTGAAAGGCATTTTGGTTGTTATTTTATTGTGCTTTATTTCATTTTTTATTTTATTTATTTATTTATTTATTTTTTTTGCAGTATTGGGAATGGAACCCAAGGGCATTCTACCTCTCAGCTATATCCCAGGTCTTATTTTCTATTCCTTATTTTGAAACAGTATCTCACTATATTTTGAAGGTCCTTACTAAGCAGCTGAAGCTGACCATGAACCTGTGACCCTCCTGTCTCAGGCTCCCAAGTACTGGGGTTACAGCCATGTGCCACCACATCTGGCTTCTGGAAAGGTTTGTAAAGATAGATTGCTCTCTAGTTAAAAGGGATTCCATGTTCTGTTTTCTCCTTTTTTGTTTCCTTGAACCTGGACTTGATGTTATATTGCAACTATGGAAGAAAAGTAAGAGATTTGCCAATTCCTAATACTTTTCCAACCACTTTCTAAGTAACATATGTTGTTAGGTAAAAGTCATTCTCATTTCTAAGCCATGTTCAATATGCTAACTTTGTTCAAAGATACAGAAATGTTTCTCTTATTCTTAATAAGACTTATTCCAGTCACTTGGTCACTTTCTGACTACTAAATTAGATATTCATCTGTCCAGCATAGACTCTGGGAAAAGTACCAGGTGAACGAGTACATAAGTCTGTTCGATAATCAAATTGAAACATAAGAAGAGCTTTCTTCTTATGAGGCCGGCTTAAAAACCACACACATGAAACAGAAATCCTGAATACTGATGAATAGGGAGGTGTGTTGAAATTTGGATATCCTTAATATTTTATAAATAAATCCAAGTCACTGGTGCATTAAAATCACATTAACCTATTATCTTGTACTTTAGTTTGCAAACAGAATCCCTAGAAAACTTAAGACACAGATATATGGCCTCATTTCAAAACATTATTTCTCTAGATCTCATTGTAGAGCCCGGAATTTACATTTCTAATGGTCTCTTAGGCAATGCTGCTGTTGATGGCTTGATGACAACACTGTCAATAACACAGACAAAAACTGCATCAGATATAAACTTCTCATTAACAACAACTGTTCTATTTATACCTTCTTCAGTATGAGAAGAGTAGTTGTGTTTGGTGAAGTCATTACCACATGGTACTTTAAAGCCATGTTTATATTTAATATAACCATGGCATTGCATTGGCAAATTCTAGTTTAAATTCAGCCAAATAACCGATTTCCCTTATTTTCAGCTCTTAAACTTAGGTGAAAAAATTTCTGCAAATAAGTAGTTCCCTTACTCCAATTCTGAAAAAAAAATCATTTTAATGGTTCCCACCATGTCCATCTGTGGAAATCATTATGATACATGTCTGGTTTTGTTCTCTGTGAATAGTTTTAAAAGCATATTAACACAATCATAAGAGAGCGGGTAGGATCAAAAAATCACAGAAAAAAATGACCATGTGATGAAACAATGAACATATTCTCTATTTTTAGAAACATTTTCATTTTTAATAAGGAAGAATATTTGTTTCCTACTAATGAGTATTCTTTCTTCTTGTTTCTACTTTTTATTGGTTGTGCTCTCACAAGATCAAGTTTTGTGTGGTACAGAGAGCAGGGAAGATGCTACTTTATTCCTAATGGAGAATTCAGGCATATCTGGTCCTCATGCAGCAGGTGTATGATAAACTCTCATTTATTCTCTGCTTTGGGAAAGAGCAATCAAAGGGTAGCGGTTGGTATTTGTTTAATAAAAACTCCAGATGTTGACAATGTTTTCCCATGGCCATTGATATGTAATGATTTACACACAGCTGGTAAAAAATGATCAAGCTCGGCAACTTCGCGATTGTCACTGAAAAAATTTATTCTTCATGTGGTTTGTTCACAGCTATTATGGCATGATTCACATACTTTTTCAAGTGTTAAGCAGAGCCAAATAAATAATGTTATCTCAAACTTTATACAAAGAGTTTTGACATAAATCCATGGAGGCGTTTAAATGTCACAATAGAATGTCATCATTTGGAGTCTCTTGTTAAGCTGAAGATGAATCCGTATATAGGGCATTGTTTTGGCAAATGCCTATTATATAAGTACATATATTTAAATCTGAACAAAGTCACAGAGAATAAATGTGAAAATATTTTGTTGATTTGTTAGTGATTCAAACTTGGGCTCTCCCACAATTTTTTTTTCCTAAAGATTTGAGAAATATTCATTTTTATGCTTTAAAAGTTGGAAATATATTCAATTTGTTTCACATCCACAAAAATATTTTCAGAGTCACTTCTGAATTGCTTCAGGATTGATAGTCTCTTGCTAGAGGACAAAGAGTCATTGTCTGGGTTTTATAAGAATGCATGAAATGGTGGCAAGAACGTCACAAGAGTGAAAATCTTAACAGGAGTAAGTGTCATGCACATCTTTACATTTTTCCTCTCACTTACTTAACGAGTATACTTTTTCGGAGGACACAAATAATCCTTATGAGCTTTTCTAGTGAATGAGACTGTAGCCCAATTGGTATTACTAAGCTGTGAAGCTCTGCACCTGAATGTAGTCCTCTAGACCAGGCAGCAGTTGGGATTATTACAGTATTCTGTCTTCAAAGAAGTAGAGCACTGGCTCTATCTGTTCCCCTGACCTTTCAAGTGACCTTGAATCTTACAGGGATGTTTGGCTTTTCTCTCTCTCCTCAACCTCAGAGTTTGTCACTGGTTGAATATGAATGTTCACAGCTACATCTACTTGTGCTAAAATCACTAACAGTGTGATAAAAAATCACAGTATAAACACTGAGGAATTAGAGATAGGTCAATGTGGCTGCTTAACAAATTGGGACAAATTTATAAGCTGAATATAATACAAATTTATTACCATACAGTATGGAGGTCAGAAATAAGGAGAGGGTCTTATTACGTTGAAGTTCAGGTGTTGTTAGGGTCGGGATTACTCTGAGTTCTGGAAAAGAGTCCATTTCTTTGGTATTTTCAGGAGAAGAAAGCAAATTCTTTGGTTCCTATCCCTTCCAACGTTTTCAAAGCCAGTAGGAGATATATATATATATATTTTTTTTTTGGTGGTACTGAGGATAGAACCCAGGGCCCTCTACCTCTGGGCTACACTCCCAGACCTATTTTATATTTTATTTGGAGACAGGGTCTCTTAAGCCAGCTGAGGCTGGCTTCGAACCTGCACGATCCTCCTGTCTCAGCCTCCCAAGCACAGGGATTACAAGCATGCACCACCACGCCCGGCTCGCCAGTAGGATATTTGACATCTCAAGTTCTAATTTCCTCTGCCTTTGTCATTTTTCTTCCCTCTGAGACTCCTTCTTCCCACCTGTAAGGATCTTTTTGGGGATTTCATTTCACTGGGATACTCAAGCATTCTTGAGTCTCTTCTAATCTCTAGATCCTTAATCCATCTGTAAAGTCCCCACTATAATATAAGTTTACCCATACTAAGTCCCAAAGATTATGATGTAGACATCTTGGGGGTGTTATTACTCTGCCAGAGTATGACAAAATTATATACTGTAAAAATTATAAACTGTCCTTACAAAGTCCAGATGAAAGCATTTAATTCAGTTGTGCTTTTTAGAGGTAATTGTAGGAGATGGCCAACCTTTTAAAAAGGTAATCCTATTATTTATATGAAGTTTCAAAATATTCTTTCTTAAAAAAAAAGCTAAATGGTTAAATGTTACAGAGGCCTAAGTAAGAGAACTAAAACCATGTAACATTTAAGGCAGCTATTTTAGGGTAGCTAAACTATACTAATTACTTCTAATTGCCTGATTATAATATGAAGATTAGAATATTAATGAATATAATTTCACATAATCTGATTTGTAAATAATATGTAATAGAACCACCTCATGATTGACACTTTTTTCTGAGAGTTTTTTTTTTTCTCCCTGGGTTTATCAAAGTCATCTTGACTAGGTAGAGGAGAGGTGTATTGGCAGAGCTCAGAAAGAAAGGGTATGTGTTGAGTGTACAGTGCAGGGTGTAACATCTTCATGGTTTTCGTAGCATGAGCTAGGCAAGAACACTGCAGTGGGTTGGATATAGACTGCTCCCCTAGACTTAACTTTGGTTGTAGTCTCAGTAGTGGATAAATCCATCGCAATAGATTGAAGTAGGTGGTATCCCAAGCCAGGAGGGTGTGAATAGAGAGGATGGGCCCCTGGGACTGCATTCTGGGCAATTATATATGATTCCTATTCTTCCTAGTCACTCTATTGTTTACAGCCTCCATGAAGTCAGAGCGAATTCTTGGTCACACTTTCTTCTAGTTCTCACAACCATGCCCTGAGATCCATGGATCCCAGCTTCACATGGACTGAACTCAAAATCTGCCAATAGTGAACAAATAAATCTTCCTTCCTCTAGAATTCATGGTCAGTTCTTTAGACCAGAGCCATGAGAATACTGACTAACACAAGCACCTTTAGAAGGCAAGTGAGGGTAAATACACATACATGACATTTTCTGTGGTTATTGTATATATGTAAGTGTATACTAAATATGGCACCAAGATTCTCGGAGGGTGTAATGCATACAGAGATGTGTAAAGTTAAACACCTGGATTCCTGTTCATACAGACTAATCACCAGCTGGCTTTCATGGAAGAGCATAAGCTGCCTTGTGACTGGGATGTGTCTGGGCATCAACAGTACTGACAGACCTATGTCTGAGTCTTAGCACGATAATCCATCTAAAACAACCTGCATTACATTTTCTGCATTCAGCAATGAATGTTTTAGTCAAGAAATCCTTCCAAATGCTCAATCTAATATGGGCAAACTAGGGCCATTAAAACATGCAAGTCTTGCCTGGATGTGATGGTGGTAGCATGTCTGGAATCTCAGTACTTGGGAGGTTGAGACAGAAGGATTACAAGTTTGAGGACAGCTTTAGAAAATTAGCAAGACCATAGACACTTAGAACTAGTATTAAAATTAAGATAAAATAAAATAAAGTAAAATAAAATAGAGCTATGGTCCAGCTCAGAAGTGGAATGCCCCTTAGTTCAGCCCTCAGCACCTCTCCAAATGCATTTTAATTTAAAAAGCAGGGCCACAAAGAAACAACCTTTTAATAATTGGAGTGCAATACCAAAATAATATATAAGTGTACCCAGCTCCTCATACACTAGAAAACCCTCCTGGGATTCCATATCTATTTCCTTCTCATTTCTTTTGCTCCTAACCTCACCTTTCACTCCACAACTCAAAACCAACAACTTTGCAAAGACTGTCCAAAGTTACAAATGCCTCTATTGCTTGAACGATGGCCTTTTCAGTGTCATTTTATCAGGTTCCCGGGCAGTTGTCAACAAGCTTGGACAAAATGCTTTCTTTCAGATCTTTCCTTTGGCTTTGGTGATACCCAGGTCTTTGGATTTTAATGCTATCACTTTGGCTGGTACTTATCATTTTCCTTCAGGGTCTCTCTTCTGCCATCCATCCTTGAGCCACCTAGTGCATGAACTCTCGGTACCTCAGAAATCTCCACTATCACAGTGCTACTCACTACTAACCATACATTGTCGATAGCCACACTGAGAGCTGTTTCAAGCCTCTTTCATTGTTTCATATTTATGTGACTCCATAATTAAAATCCAATAGGTCCAACACTTATTTTAAACTAAATGTATCATAGACTGATAGATATTTTGCCTTAACTTGGCTTTTTTTCCCAATGTCACCCATCTCAGGAAGAAGCTGATTCTTCTCTTTCACACAAGAAGCCAGTTACTAAGTCCTTTCGAATCGACCTCCACATCCTATATGTTCTTCTGGCCACCTGCCTATGGCTTCCAGCACCCACGTGCAGGGCACATTCATGAATTTAGTAGACAACTCTGCTCATTATTCTGCTCTCATCTATCTCAGATCTGTGCTGCACTAGGAACAGCCAACATGGCCTGCAAGGCCAACCATGCTTGGGAATCTGCCAGAAACTCCAGAATTAGGACTTTCTCTGCCCTTCAGACAGAACACTTGCTCCCCTTTCCATGAGTGACTCTTCAGCTGCACTATTCATTTCTCTTTCTTTCCTTCTCTCTCTCTCTCTTCTTTCTTTCTTTCTTTCTTTCTTTCTTTCTTTCTTTCTTCCTTTCTTCCTTCCTTCCTTCCTTCCTTTCTTTCTACCTTCCTTCCTTCCTTCCTTCCTCCCTTTCTTTTTCCTTCCCTTATTTCTTTCTTGTACTGGGGATTGAAACCAGGGACACTGTATTTCCCCCCATCCATGTTTTTTTTTTTTTTTAAAACAGGGTCTTATTATGTTTCTGAAGCTGGCTTCAAACCTGTGATCTTCCTGTCTCAGTCTCCCAAGCACTGGGATTAAAGGCCTGTGGCAAAATGCCCAGCTTAATTTTTCTATTTCTCCAAGAACATTAATCACATTTCTTCATACTACATTTATATCCTAGTTTCACCATGAGTATCCTATTCATCTGCCACTTTTCATAATACCACCTCTGGCTTTGCACACTCTGTTAGGCGTATTGCTATACTCACATGGTATTCTGTGTGTGCATACCTTTAAATTTGAAATCAATTAGTATTTTATGAGCCATGATCCAGCTCATTCTTCCAATGTTATTTCAAAGCATCAATTGTTTTTCTTTGCACACACTGATTTTATTTTTAAATGTTCAAGATATAAGTACTTTGATGGCTCAATGATAGGAATGACAGCTTAGGATTGTAGAAGTTAATGAGGGTCAGTTAAAGAGAAAAGTAATGAAATGCAAAGAGTCCAAACCATGGTGTTTATCATGTGGGATTTTCTAATATTGAAACTGCAAAGATTGTGTCTTCTGATGACATTAGAAAACAAATAATCTAAATATATATATATATTTTTTTCTTAAATTGTATATATATTTATACATATATATATATATATTTATATATTGGAAATATATATTTATATATTGGAAATATTTATATATTGGAAATATATATGTATATATTTCCTTAAATATATATATAGTTCCTTAAATTGTATGTGTATGTGTGTGTGTGTGTATGTGTGTGTGAATATATATATATATATATATATATATATATACACACACACACACATACAATTATACAATTTAAGGAACTTTCAAAATTCACAGAAAAAAAAGCACTGAGGATTAAACCCAAAGATATTCTACTTCTGAACTATACCAAGTCCTTTTTATTTCTTTATGTATTTATTTATTTGAAGCAGGGTCTCACTAAGTTGCTGAGGCTGACCTTGAATCTATGATCTTAACGCCTCAGCTTATCAGGAACTTTTATTATAGGAATATATCACCATATTTGGCTTAAAATCCAAATGTAAATGCTAAACTATAAGTTCTAGTATATAAACTTAAAAAAGGTAGAAAGTATACAATAATTGATCCAGATATGTAGAAATTATGACATAATCTGTTAATTTCAACATCAAGCTATAAAGTTAAGAAAATGAAAGTCATAGGTAGGAAATGAGCACTTAAGACTAGAAAAAGATAGTCAAGGAAAGAAAAAATCAATCAAATTAAGGAAAAAAATATGAAATCCAGGATATATTAAAGAGTCTTTGAAGTGGAAGCATTAAAAATAAATAGGGTAAAGCAATCACAAAAGTGATTGAAAATTTAGAAGCATGTAACTGAATAGAGATACAGGTGAGTGAATTTAAAGTTTGGAATTTTGATTATGTAAGATAAAAAGTTATAAATCATTACAAAATAAGCACCCATCTAGAAACAACCAGACAATTTTTCTCTTTATAATGGAGAGAAGGGATTCTTAATAAAGAAGAAGCATAACCAGGAGAAGTGCTCTGAGGTGAAGTGACTTCCCAGAGTGAAGGGCAGGATGAAGTCACTGAAGGTAGGAAGCCCAGTGTGGGGAGCGAGCGACCCCAGCGTCCTGCAGGGCTCGGCTCAGGCACTGAAGGCTCTCACCACCAGCTGCCCTTTCCAGCTTCACCTGTAAACACAGCTGCGAGGGTTGTGGAAAATATTTACTGACATTTTGCATAAATTCTCAGTGAGTCTTGAACACACTGAAAGTTGAGTCTGTGCTTGAGTAACATTATATCAATAGCACATATGTGTTCCCAGTTCTTACTGCCAATCACTGACTTTCAGATAAGTAGGATATAACCATAGAAATATATACCTACCAGGAAAGGTAGGTGTACAAATGCTTGAAATCAGAAAATGATTATCTGTAGCTCAAACTTCTTTGATATTGATTCTTGCAGGAAATACACCAGGGGAATTGGATGAGAGTCACTGGGGAGAGCTATTTTCAATCTCTACAAGCAAAACAGTATTTAAACCATGTAGTCATTCATTTCATTCATGCGAAAATATTTTATAATCGTCTACCTACTAGGCAGGCAGCAAACATTGGCCATACATGGTAAGGAGCTGTAGAAATTCCCTCGGTCCTCCAAGCCTGAAGTGGCTCACAGAAGGCATATGTTAAACAGTATTTGGTATCATTGGATGTGATAACTATAATCGCCAAGGAAGTGCACAGCACCACAGGGGCTACACTCAATCTGATTGAAGGTTCTGTTTTGCCTTATGAGAGGAACTTTTAATCTGAACCTGGAAGCATGGGGGGAGATTGGCTGAGCCAACTTGCCAAGGGTAAGAAAGAGAAGATGTTCCAAGCACTGTGAGTCCCTATGGAAGGGGTCCTCAAGCTGTGCCATGCATTGGAAACACCTGCGGGGCCCATGGAAGGTGAGATTGCAAGGCTCTGCCTGAGGGTTCCTGATTCAGTAAGTCTTGGATAATGCGTGCATTCCTGATTAGTTCCCAGCTGATGCTGCTATCAAAGAACCTACTTAAAAACTGCCTTGCGGTATAGTTTGAACATGAAAACAGACTTATCAAGGAAGCAATGGAAAACCAGACAGCATCTAAAAGAAGTGAAAGAGAACGAAAAATTTGGTAAAGATATAGCCCAAGAACACGCCATAGAGCATCTCTCAAGGGACTTGATCCATTGGTACTGGAAGCCACTGCAGGTTTTAGGTGGAGAAGACCGATTTGATTTCTATCATGGTAGCTGTACTTAGATAAGGTCTGTAGAAGATAGTAGATATAGGTATAAAAACAGCAAAAGAGCCGGGCGTGGTGGCACACGCTTATAATCCCCGCACTTGGGAGGCGAAGACAGGAGGATCTCACAGGTTAGAAGCCAGGCGCACTGACTTAAGAGACCCTGTTTCCAAAAATAAAAAAGTATAAAATAGGTCTGGGAGTGCAGCCTAGAGGTAGAAGGGCTTCCAGGAACCCCAGTACCACAAAAAACCAAATTAAACAAAACAACAAAAAAACAAAGCACAAGTGAAGTGTTCAGGAAGGTGAGATGACATAAGTACACAGGTGAACTGAGAATTCTAGCAAGAGAATGGCAAATGTGATGGCTCATTATGTTTAAGTGAATAGAAGGACACGAGAGTACAAAGGGATTGATATATTGTTTGAAGTTAAAAAACACATGCAAAAAAATAAACAAAGTGAATCAGATGTTTTGATGAGACCAAATATAGTGCACTGACTTAAACAGAAGTAATTAGTTTTTATTCTCAGGCATCTTTTGGAAAGGGAAGAACAAAGGATACAGAGAGTTCTGATTCCAATAAAACAATTGGATAAAGTGAAAATTCTTCTAGAAATAACTTAAGAATCTAAACTACCTATAGCTTTTTAAAAACATTGTTAGCTTCAAAATAGGACACAAAATCTTCAGGAAGTATAAGCAAGGAGGAAGGTCACAAAGAAGGCCGAGCACTGCATGTTGAACACTTGCTTGGAGAATAAAACAAGATGAGAATAAGCACAGACACACTGAAGCAAATAAGATTCCATGGTTAATGAAATAGGAAACAGAGAAGGTACAGAAAAGATTTTTTGAAATTTCAATATTTTAAACAGACAAATACAATGCATGAAACTCTGATATGACAACTCAATACAATATAAAGAAAACCTATATACAGACATTAGAAATTCAGTGTAGAACAATGGGCCCCATAGCTTAAACCACAAAATAAGTGTATAAATAAGCTTACAATCTACATAAAATAGACATTTAAAAATAATTATTTTTATTTTTTATTGATATTGGAGATTGAACACAGGAACTTCCTACCTCCAAGCTACACCCCAAGCCCTATTTTATTTTTCTTTATTAACAGGATCTCACTAGTTTGATGATTCTCACTGCTTGCTGAGGTTTTTTAGAACCTGTAATCTCCCTGTCTCATCCTCTCACGTACTGGGATTACAGGTGTGCATCACCTTGCCCTGCTAAGTAATGATTATTAAAACTGATTCAAGAATAGAATATAAACCTTAATAAACCATTTATAAAATTAAAATAGTAAAGCTCCAGTATAAAATTTAATCTCATTCCCATTTCTTTATATCCAACAAACACCAGGCCCACATTTTTCTGTAACAATAGTTCTACAAAACTTTGAAAAAAAGATGCATTCTCTAAATTATATAAATTGTTTTAAAGGACAAAAAAATAAAAGTTTAAGACTAAAAAATAAAAGTTCCCAAACTCATTTAATGAGGCTACTGTAACTGTGATACAGAACAAGGCAAGAATATTTTGAGAAAGGGACATTATATATAAAGCAAAGTTAAGACTATAATTGTAGAAATGTTAAGTGTAATATTAACATCTCAGAATGCTCACAAAAATATTCAATAACACATTATGAACAAACATTATTCCTGAATGGCTAAAATGGTATCTTTAATGTTAGGTCAACTACACATGACATTATTCATATGTAATAAATACTTAAATAGAAAGAGAAAGGAGAATGTGGTCATTGAACAGATGCAAAATATTAGAGTATAAATGGACAGAAAGTATAATTTAAACTATGTATCTAGAAGTTAAAATACAGGAGAACTTTCTTCTTTTGATAATAGATTACTATGTAAAATATCTTTTCAAAATAATTTATAATGATGAAATTTGAGCAGTTCAATTAAAGCATGAAATAGACCATAATTAATCTATTACTACTTGGGCACAACATCGCACTTGAAATCTTGGACATGGAAAAAATCAGTTGAAATATATAAAGATATAAAAAGAAAAAATTCATTAACAAAAGTTGTGATCTTCTAAGAGCATATGAGATTTTTCTAAGAAAATATGAAATTATTTAAAATTTTCTAGTATTCTTATATTTACCATATGCATATATAATCAAAATTAAGAAGCCATTACATTTTGCTACATGCCTGAAAGTGAAATTCTAACTAATACATGTTATTTTTTATAAATATAATTAAAATAAAGCCAGGTGTGGTGGTGCAAAATTGTAATCCCAGCATTTGGGAGGCTAAGACAGGACTGTGGTTTGTTGAAAGCCTCAGCAACTTAGTGAGGCTCTTTGCAACTCAGTGAGACCATGTTTGAAAATAAAGAATGAAAAATAGGGCTGGGGTTGTATCTCGGAGGTAGAAAGTCCCTGGGTTCCATCCCCAGTACTGCAAATACACATACACACACACACACACACACACACACACACACACACACACACACAATTATTTTATAACTGATATATATAAACTAAATATAATTATAACTGATATATATATAAACTAAAGGATTTAAATGTAAAACCTATTTCACATGGATAGAAATATATGATTCAAAATAATTATTTTCTCAAATCATGTCAATAACTCTACACAATTCTACTGAAATTTCTACCAGGTCCTTTTCTGAGGGAAACTTAAGAAAACTAATCTAAGCTTCAAAGCAAGAATGGTCAAAACAAATCCAAAAAATAAATTAATATTTGGGTAAACTCTATGATACCATATTAAAGAAGTTTGTTGTTAGTGGAATGACAACCACATACCTTCTGAAGGAATTAGTCATAAAGTTCCTCTAAACATAAAAATCCATTCACATACTGGGAATTATGACAGATAAAATCACTAATCAGCATACTCAATAAAAGGTGACTGAAAAAAAATGTGTTAACATCAAAGCCTTAGTTTCCTAGTACTGAAAAGGAAAATACTAAAACAAACACTTCTTCCTTTTCGTATGCAAATGGTTATCTACAAGAGAGGATTTTTCTCAGTAAATATTAACCTACTTTCCTGGCTGGTAACCAGGTGTGTGTTTCAAACCACACCTTTTCTAAGAAGGTAAATTTCCTGCCAAGAGCAAGTGATTGCGACTGTTTGTACTTGTGTGTGTGTTTTTACTTTCTGTAGAAAAATGTGATACTTCAACTTATACTTTGCTTTCCATTTTTCTTGAAGCTACAATTCTATAGCATCTTTTTTTCTAATCTTATAATAAAAGTTATGAAGGACAGAACACCAGAAATTAGTCTTGGAAAAATGCAAGCTATTCAGAGATCACACAGTGCTTCTTCTTGAGTTTTCATGAGAAGTTTGAAAAACTGAAATAGATCCATGTGAATCTATACTTCCTTAGGGAATCTCCTGTTTTAATAGTTTCAACTTAAAGAGACGTCAAAGAATTGTACAATTAATAATTCCCAGGTATGTGAATTAAATGATTTTATATCTTTATGGGTGCATTATAATCTCACATCATAATGCACCTCATGATGACAGTGTGATATAGGCACACGGCTCCTGGCGAGCTTCCTGGCCCCTCTCCCTCCACATTCTACCCTTTCCCCACACATAGTATTGAGGTTGGCATTGTTATTCCCACATATGTACACAATGTCGATGGGAGTGATTTAAATGAATCCGTGTTATGTTTATCTCAGAAAAAAATAAAATGGGGTTATTATACATATTTTTTCAGTAATAATAATAATTCTAATGATAAAAATGATGCTTAAAATGGGAAATGCATAATGGTACTTGATATTCAAGGTTATCTGCTTACCATTGGAAGTTGATTATAATTTAAGATGTTAGTGCACTTTGAACCCCTTCTGTTTTTTAGAAAGATTTAGCTAAAGAAATGCATTTATGTATAAAGATATTTCATATTTTCTGAGGAATTTAATGGTAGAAATATGGTATCTGACACAAATTATCCTCTCTTCCTTCTCTTGGACTGCACTGCTGTTGCCCTTTGTAAATACCAAGAAGACAGCGTTTTAATCCTTGTCTCCCTTAGGAAGGCAGCTGGAAAATCTAAACTGACTTTAGAAGAAAAACATAAGAGAAAAAGAAAATAAAACTGTTAAACTTCAGTTTTGAGCTTTCTATGAATGAAAATTGAAAGTATTTATTAGTTTTGATGATTAAGTCATGTAAATAAATGGAGGAGTATGTATTTTAAAAGCATGCTTACCTTCTGGGTTTAGATCCAGGGGTAAAAAGATTTTAAATTGTTGCTTTCATCCTTACAGTGAGAAAATTTACAAAACAAACAAACAAAATTCCTGAAAATAAATGATAACTTTATTTGGAGCCATCAGCAAAAGAGATTGTCCGGCAAACTGCCATTCCTGCTCTGGAAAGAAAGGAAAAATGAGATTATATTCAAGATCATAACTATAGCAGATCTCCCTGGAGCCAAAAACTGGTAGAGATTCTTAAATAATGATTTGATGCAGAGACTAGACTGAGCGTGAGAAAATCATGGGGCAAGTACTTAGGAGAGGACCTACAGTTTCCAAAGTTTCACTCCCATAATTCAACCAGTTCCCTCATTGCAAAGAGCCAAGAAGACACCCAATGGTTCTGAGGAATGGATTGAGAAAAGACCATGTTGCAATAACCCAGAGAGTTTTTCACAGTAAGTATCTACCTACTAGGAGGGCTCAGCTTTATCCCTAACAACAAGGGACTGGCCATCCATAGCCCGTGCCAATCTTCTGCACCCATCACGCAACAGATAGAGGAGGAAAGTACTAAACAGTGGGGAGGCTCACAGCCAAGGCACAGAGAACCACTAAAGCAATGGGCTTAATCATAACACTACAAACGTTTCTCCTCTATCACACAGTTTACCATCGTATCAAACCAGCTCTATAATAAGAACAGCAGATTAAAAGTAAAGACTGGCGCCGGGCGTGGTGGTGCACGCTTGTAATCTTCGTGCTTGGGAGGTGGAGACAGGAGGATCGCGCAGATTTGAAGCCAGCCACGCGCGCTGGTTTATAAATAAGCGCGCCCTGTTTCCAAATAAAAATATAAAATAGGTCTGGGAGTGTAGCCCGGAAGTAGAAGGGCTTCCAGGAACCCCAGTACCACAAAAAAAAAAAAAAAAAAAGAAAAGAAAAAAGTAAACACTGCACGATTAATGAAGGAGATTTGGAGATTTTAGGGAAATCTAAGTACAAAAGAGAACACAAAGTCAAGATATTAGAGAAAACTAAAGCACTATCAAACAATGATGTAGCAGACATATTTTCAATCCACCACGTATTGATGACTCTGATAAATTGTCTGAGATAGTGTGGAATTGTCTAAGTGGTAAAATTTTGGAGGAAGGCTGGCGCGTGCTGTGGCTGGGTAATTACCAATCCCCAAGTATGAAAATTGCTAAGTCTCAGCCCTCACTGCAGGTAGCTGATTGATATAGAAAACTATCTAACTAACATGACTGCCCTAGAGTTACAGAAGCAAGACAGTCAGATATAGAATAAACAGAAGGATCAAATGCATGTATTAAGCTGATGCGGGGAAAAAAGCGCAGAGAATTCAATAAAGGAATCATTGTTTTACTACAAATCTCAAAATTATAATTTACAAATTAGAATTTTACAAATTTCAAAATAATTTTAATTGATCACAAGTGTAAACTATTTTAAAACTTCTAGGTAGCACGCCAGACCCCTGGAGAAACCGGGCCCAGTATGACTCTGGGTTACGGGCGGGTCGCGCGGGGCACTCCAGCCCAGCCCAGGTCTCGGGACTCTGGGCCCCAGGCTAATTGCGCGTAGCACCCCAGGCCCCTGGAAAAACCGGGCCCAGTACCCTGGGACCCGGGCGGGGGTCAGGCGTGGCACGCCAGCCAGGGCCTGGGTCGAGGGACTCTGGGCCCCTTGCCGAACTGCGCTTAACAGGCCAGACCCCTGGAGAAACCAGGCTCACTACCCTGGGTTCCAGGCAGGGGTCATGCGGAGCACTCCAGCCGGCCCCGGTCGCAGGACCCTGGGCCCCAGGCGGAGTCTGGACCCATGGGGAAACCGACCCAGTTACAGTGCTACTGATTGAGTGCCTGATCCCACTACCTCCTCAAACCACATATACTGTCTTCTCTTATTAAAAAAAAAAAAAAAAAAAAAAAAAGGAACAGAAAAAGAAAAAGAAAAATATCAGAGAGAAGTTAAGAAAGCCGTTATGGATGCCAGGACACTGGAGATGCAAACAAAACTTATCTAAATGCACTGGAACTTATGGAAAAATTCCCTGTGAAGGAGGACTGCTATTTCTCTATATTGTTAAGAATCTCGGACATCACCTGTAAGGAGAGAGTTTAGCGGAGACCAAGGAGAAAGGCAGTGTTGAAAGAGTTCTCCGAGATGGTGGTGGAGACTTGTATTCAGGAGAAGCAGAAACTGGATCTTACCAACCTTATTTTTTGGAGAAATTACACCAAATGTCGAATGCTACCATCACGCATGCTTAGGAACACTGGACAACATGCAGAGTGGAAAAAGAGCCTGGGAAGGATTTGAAATGGTGGAGGCAGTGGCAATGGCAGTTGCCAGTACTCAGGGGAGGCAGACATCTGATCCATTACACCTGGAACCTTTGAAATAATAACCACAGAGACAGTGATCGAAACCTGCCGAGGGTTTAGGCGAGTGCTGGGGCCAGCAAGGCCGGCATCGGAGCCTGCCCTGAGGCAAGGCCGGTACTGGGGCCTCCGAGGCCAGGATAACAGCCTGCCGAAGGGTTAGACCGGTGCTGGGGCCAGCGAGGCCAGCATCGGAGCCTGCCGTGAGGCATGGCCAGTGCTGGGGCCTCCTAGGCTGGGAGCGGAACCTGCCGAGGAGTTAGGCCGGTGTTGGGGCCAACGAGGCCGGCATTGGAGCCTGCCGTGAGGCTAGGCAGGTGCTGGGGCCTCCGAGGCCGGGATTGGAATCCTGCCAAGGGGTTAGGCCGGTGCCGGGGCCCATGTTCAGCATCGGAGGCTGCCGTGAGGCAAGGCTACTCCTGCGGCCTCCAAGGCCGGGATCGAAGCCAGCTGAGGGGTTAGACCAGTGCAGGGGCCAGCGAGACCAGAATCGGGGCCTCCCATGAGGCAAGGCCGCTGCTTGAGCCAACGAGGTCTGGATCAGTCCACTGAGTAGCCAGGCCACTACTGGGGCCGTCAAGAGTGGGATCGGTACTTGCAACGCAGAATGCACAGAGAAATATCGCAGAAAATATAAATCAGACACTTCTCTTAATCAGCAATAACTAGGAGGAAAGGGGCAACAGGAAGAGGTTGAGCTATAGAAAGGGCCCTATAGTGAAGAAACTAATGTAACCAATCAGAGGGTATGTAATAGTGGAGGACAGAGCCTCTTTAAAACGCAGGAGGTACATAAACAAATGTATCAAAGTTAATCACCAAAGAAGCTGGGATGGAGGGAGGGAGAGGGAATGGGATGGGGACTGGAGGAGGGCTAATTGGATGATGTGTGCTTGTATATCCTCTCAAGTCTTGTCCTCCAATGTGATTGATATATGACTACAATGCACCAATTTAAAAAATAAATAAATTAATTTAAAAGAATAAATAAATAAAAAATAAAACTTCTAAAACACTTTAGAGAAAAAATATATATCCTGGGATTTGCTAGTGGTTATTTAGATATAATACATAAACCATAAAAAAAGTTATGCTATATTTAAAAAAAACTTACACTCCCTAAAATGTACTTTTTGTGTGTGGGTCTGGAGCTGGAACCCAGAGGCATTTGACCTCCAAGCCACACCCCCTTCCCTAATTTTTATTCTTTCTCTTGGAAACAGGGTCTCACTGAGTTGCGGAGGGCCTCACTAAGTAGCTGAGGTAGTTGGCGAACCGTGATACTGTGGTCTCAGCCTCCCAAATGCTGGGATTACAAGGGTGCGCCATCACACCTGGCTTAAAATATACTTTTAAATGTTTGCCTTTCTTTTGCAAATTTTTATTGGTGCGTTGTAATGTACATTTTAATGGAGTACAAGAGATGGTAGAGGCATACATCACTCACTCAGCCCTTCCCCGATTCTCACCCCATTCCCTCTCCCTCCCTCCTTCTCATGTTTGGCTTCCTGGTTGACTCTGAGATGTTTGTGAATGTACATCATGTTCATTGGTGAATTTCCCTCTTCCCCTCTCCAGTCCCTCTCAGTTAGGTTACCTTATTTGCTCATTTATGGTTTCCTCTTCTCTGTCTAGAGTTCCTCCAATGAATCCTTTTCTCCCTAGTTTCTGCAATTTTTTTTTTTTTTTTACTTTTTGTGACTGACTAATGTTACTTAGCATAATGTTCTCCATTTTAAAAATGTTTTCTATTCTAAAAAATCTTTTTAAAGATTGAAAAAAATACTCCCAACACAAGGAAATGGTAAATGTGTCAGAATATGGATGCTAATTTGTTCCACATAAAATGTATACATATAGTGAAATATCACATTATGCCCCATACATATGTACAATTATTATAACATTGACAATAAGATTCAAAATAATGTTATACATTTAAAACATTAAAAGTAAAAAATAAAAATGAGAAGATATTCAACATCATTCGTCTATAAGCAATCACAAATAAAAAAACCAGTAAAAGTCCACTACGTACTGTGCTGTTTTCATGTCAATGATTTATTTTAATGCATATAACTGATAATTTTTACTTTGTAAATTAAATAGTTTTCTATGATTTTATGAGCTGTAATTATAGATAAGAAGATAAAAATCATAGTTCAAGTAAATTGTAGACTTAGAAATTAAAGGAGGGTCTGTATATCTGTATGTCTCCCTTTTTTCCAACATATTCCTGAGATTTATATTTACAATTTCTATTTATAAAGTTAAGATATGCCTGTGATTATACCAAAAATGATCATTTACATCCTTGAAAAGTATAATAAACTTCCCAAAGTAGTTAAAGGGTTTTTCACTTAAAGTTGTATTATTATCTTTCAGGCAGTTTCCATTTTCTTAGCAGTTCAATATGGACTTTAGGAAATTCATCATCTAATAAGTCACATCATGGCATTGGTGCCAAATAGCAATAACTGCTAGGTCATAATATAAAAGTGTCTTAGGCACCGAAAAGATCTGACTCATCCTAAGAAACAGATTGTCTCTATTTTTACCCAGGATTCAGTGCCGAAGACAGAAGTGACAACATGCAATAGCAGCCAAGATATATATAAATCTAGTGTGGTGTCCATCTATGTTTTCTCATAGAAAATGAAGCAATTTTCTTTACAAATGGGTATTTGCTCATACAAGTCAATGAAATTACAGAATAAACTATTATAGCAGCATCTGAACAAGCGTATACTCTTCAAATACTGTCTAACACGTTATTAGTTAATGAACTTCAAAAATTCATATGTTTGTATGAAGTTCTAACATTCAGGCCCTGTGAATTTATTTATTCCCAAGATGCCTAAGGACTGTGAATTTGGAAGGGTGAAATGACTCTGATTTCTATCTTTCACATAATTGAAGTGTCAATAGGGACAACTGTTTTCTCTGGATTTATAAAAAGTTTTATGCATTGATTCTAGAAACAAAACCAAACCTGGAGATGAGTGTTTTATAAACATTTATATGAGTATTTTAATAGCTGTTTTTCTATCACAGGCTTTCACTTACCATGTGAAAAGAAATTATCTTCTTGATAATCACTGTAGGAAAAATATTTATCAATATTAATTATTCTCCCTTGAATCATCACTTAGCTGTATTTTTCTAAATGATATGCTCAAAAACATAAATGTAAGACTTCACTGATGAATTACTTTAATGAGCAACCACATGGCACTGTGTAGCTCGGTGTTACTCTCAGTATGCTTTGGGTTAGAGGTACAACTTAATTGAAAGGTTATCAGATGTTTTTAAATGTTTATTGTATGTTCAAAGAATATTTAAAATTTTATGTTTGTTGATATGCCATAGAATAATTATGATCTATTTCTATACTATAAGAATGAAAGAAAAGTTTAAAAAACTATTGTCAAGCACAAACTCAAGTCTGTGCACATTAGTCCTATTGAGTAGTCATTGGAATTATATACCATCGTTATCACTCAGATAGAATCCTCAGAGTATTCATTTTTTATACAAGCATTCTCTTTTCCATAGATTTTTGTGGCGGGTATTTGAATGTATCTTCTTAGTTTTGAAATGTAATTATGTAGTCAGTGATATAGCAATTCATTTTGCTTCTAATCTTTCCTTGCGCTTCTAATCTTTTCAGAAGTTCACACTGATTTCAGCTGTCCTGCTACACAGTACAGATTGCTTTGGTTGCAATTAACATTGAGATATTTCCAGGTACTAAGTAACTTTAAATCATTTGCTTCATGTTTTTGTTTTCTGTTACTGAAAGTATCTAACATGTTGATAAGGTTTTCCAGACCTGTAAGTCTAGTACTTGGGAAGCCAGGACAGGAGAATTGCTGGTTTGCGGTCAGCCTGAGCAATTTAGTGAGGTCCCCTACAACTTAGTGAGACCCTATGTAAAATAAAATAAAATAAAATATAAAATAAAATAAAATAGGACTGGGGGTGTAGTTTAGAGGTAGAATGGCCCTAGGTTAAATCCCCAGTATCATTTTAAAAAATATCAGTGGCTTTCTAGGCTTAAACAAAACAAAACAAAACATAAAGCTAAGCATGTTAAAAAAAAATCCTCATATTTTAGCAAGATTATCTTTGCAAGGAATAGTATCTTTTTATGAAGTGTACTTTGTGCTCCTAAAAGAAGCTTGAAATCTGATGAGTGAAAAGAACTCTTATTTTACAAATTTTAAAAAAAGTTAGATGAACTTCAGTATTTTCATATTGACCTAAGAAAACTAGGTCTATAAAACAGAGACAGAAAATAAATTTAAGCCCATGTAAATCCTATCTTCTAGCTACAAAGAAAATAAACAAAATAAACCTTTAAAAAGGCTTTTAAATCCAGGAAGAATGTTTTTTTTCCAGTTGATACTTAAGTCTCCCTTACTTTGTTCCTATATTAAGTTCATTAATCCACTTATACAAACATTCAAATAGCCATTCTGGGCTATAATTTTTTCTGTAAAAAAATCCAGGTCACATTACAAAAAGAAAAACTCTGGGAGAAAAGAATCTATGTATTGGATTTTTAAGTAATCTGAATTTTTAAAAACAGCGTAATCCTTGTAGTTTCCCACCCTACGGCCTATTATCAGGCCCTTGGTACCTTTGTTCACTTTCCTACTTCATTAAACTACTATGCTGCAGGAATGCTTCAAGAAATGACTACACATTACTCACAATTCATCACTACGTGATCCAGAACAATTCTGTAGCATCCGGGAGTTTAAAAAGTAAAGTTATCAAGATGGATTTCTTAATCTATCCTCTTCACCTCTGGAATAAAATGATGAAGACAAAATATAAGTAAGATCTGCTCAGCTTTCCGTTTAAAATTTTAGGCACTTACACAAAGCTGTTGCTGTAAGTTCAAGCGGAAGAAAACTTGAATTTGATCAGTATCAGAACATGAGATGTCAACTTACATATTAGAATGTAATGCCTCTTAATCAAAATACATCTTGAAAGCATTTGCGCCATAGAGATTGCAAGAGAGAGGTTTACTATTAATCGTCTTCCTTCTTTAAGTTTGGAGTAGATATTAAGAGAGAAACAGGTTAATGTATGAAAGAATACTTGAAGGAACCAGGTCATCAAAAAACATTAAGCTCAAGGTTTCAAGTTTCTTAAAGAAATTGAAAGTAACATCTTATAAATCAAAAAAAAACTAATTATAAAAAGAAAATTGCAAAATGTACAGTAGATCTAATTGTGATTTATTTGGTATTTCTCCTTTGATTCAGATAAAAGTTTCTTTTGTAGTTTAGATTAAGCATCACAAGATTAATGGAACACTTAGATAAGTACTGGAAACTTCTTTCAAGCCAGCTCCTTGGAGATCTGGTTTGAGAAGCTTGCCCATAAATCCCCTTAAATTGATTATACTTATATAAACACTTAATAAATACAGACCTAAAGAATCTTCTCTTTCTCTGGATTCCATTATTTTTTTCTTCTTCTCTGTCTGCAGACTTGTTTGGTGACCTCACCTCTTCTGAGTTCTGCTTACTAGCCTCGTCTGTCACTATAATGCCACCCACACATTCTCAGCCTTAAACTTACTTATTTTGTGCATTTTCCTGTTTTTCATCTACCTCTTAAAATAGTTTAATATTGGGCTTGGCTAATGTTATCTAGGGTCCAGGGGTTTATGTATTTTTCAAATCAATTTTGCTTCAATTTTAAATAAAATTATTTGATCTTTTTTTTGTGTGTGGTGGTACTGGGGTTTCTGGAAGCCCTTCTACCTCCGGGCTACACTCCCAGACCTATTTTTATATTTTTATTTGGAAACAGGGTCTCTTAAGTCAGCGAGTCTGGCTCCAAACCAGGGCGATCCTCCTGTCTCCGCCTCCAAGCACAGGGATTATATGCGTGCGCCACCACGCCCGGCCCTCATTTTTTAAATTACTGATTCTGTTTTGAGATTTTGAGTCAGAAATTTGTTTGAGGTATTAAAATTATTACTGAGCTAAAGTTATCTCATGATTCTATTAGGAAGTTGTACGTGTAAAGGGAAAAAATACAAATGGGACACCAATTTTCATCACTTTTTAAAATAACATATCTCTAATTTAAACAATTCAAGCAGATAACATTAGCTCCTTAAAACATGGTGATATGAAATAAGAGAGGTTAAACCTTTCACTTGTAACTCTACTAGAAAAAGAGAAACCATAGATATTAGATGCTATGTGAAAATATAAACAAAATTTGGGTAAAAATTCAGTCAGATAATTTCCATCCAATTTAGCAACCTACCTTAGTAATAATTTGCTCTGGAGGGTTCATATAATAACTATAAAAGACTATAACCTAAGAAAATTTCTATCTGAAAAAGTAAAAATAATAATATTTATTATATACATATTTAGTATAAAAATCACTGCAAAGAAGAAAGAATAATGCCACGGATGATCCATCCATTGTTTCTAGGTTGAGAATATTCTCCCCAAATATATATTGGATATGTTCTTAAGTCCTAACCCCAAGTCCTTCAAAATATGACCCTTTCTAGAAATAAGGTAGTTGGGCATGTAATTAATTAAAATGATATCAGGCAGGAACAAGATGTATCCTAATCCAATTTGACATTGCAAGAATGTTTCATAAGAATATGTCTCTGAAATGACACAAAGGGTCCCACAGAGAATGTTTTGTGATCAGGAATACCAAGAGATTGGAGTTATTTAGCTGCAAATTAGGAAACACAAAACCCTGCCTGAAACTACTACAAGCTAAGAGGCAAAGAATTCCCCCATAGTTACAGAGGTCTTGTGGCCCTGTTATCAACTTGACTTTGAACTTCCTGGCCTCCAGTCACATTACATTTCTGTTGTTTAAAGCTTCCTATTTGTGTTTCTTTGTTAGGGCAACCAAAGGACTTAATACATATCCCTTCTTATATTTTAAGCAAATGTTGACTTAGAATTCACTACATGTGTGTCTTTAAACTGACAGGTAATGAAAGGATGGTGGTAGCCTACAGTTTGGAAAAGGTAGAGAAGGAGAAAAAATAAATGATGATTGACTGCTGATGTATGTGAAGCTTTTGATAGAGACAAAATGTTTGAAATTAGATTTGTAATGAATGCATAATTATAAGAAAATGGTAAAATCATGGTACCGGGCACTTTAAGATGGGATAATTGTATGGTATGTGAATTATCACTCAGTAAACCTGGTAAAACAACACAAATACACTTTTATTTCTAACAATTCACCATCAGGTTGATGATAACAATAATTATGATAATTTGTAGCTGACAGAAGTTTGATGGCATGTAAGTTGGGGAATCACTTTGGAAAGAACCTCACCAAGATGGGGGTGAAATGAGTGAAAACTAGAAAAAACTCCATGAGGATTCTCACGGATGATGATAACAGGTCTAAGCTCTAAGAGTCAAAGACAGCCAACCATGATAGGAATTAGAGAATGGCCTTCTCTCCAGGGCAGGGCACCCAAACAGAAATGTATTCCTGTCTTTCAATTCTAAAAAGGAGAAACCACAGACATTTATTCAGACTACTCAGTGCATCTCTGAAAGTCTTTTTGGAATGAAGTAGAAAGTAAAACCTACAGCTATCAGAAATATATATGTTCAAAATATAGTTGACATTTCGGTATGTTTAATTTGATTTTAGAACATAAGGGTGCCTCTTCGTAATCACAAATTTTCATATATTTATGTCTCTGAGTATTTAAGAAAGATAAACTCAGTGGAAAAATTATCCCTTTAAAGTGTAATTTTAAATATATATTATCTATCATGTTTATAATCATTTAAAATACAACTGAATATACTCATGAGTCCTTATGAAACGTAGAACCAGATGTTTTTCTAAAACATTTTCTAAGCACATTTTGTAAAAAAAAAAAAAAGTTACTGATATGTGATTGATAGGTTTGAACTGAACTTGAAGATTGTGTCACCTTAAAATGAAAGTTTCTTATTGTAAGAATAACTTAGCTCAATGCATATGAGAGGGTCATGAGAGTTTTATCAGTGCTAGAGTTTTAACATAAATATCATGTGTCTACATATGCTTGTGGTGTATATAATTGAAGATATATTTATAATGAAACAATATTTTATTAAAATATTTTAAATAAAGAAGCAGATTTCAAAACAATCTTATAAATTTAATTAATACTTTTATTTAAAAATGTGTGAGAGAATATATTGTGTCAAAATCAAGAGCATATATTTTAGAATCATATGAAGATGAATTTGAAAATTCTCTTTTGCCTATTTTTATTTATGAACATTTTAGAAAACTTCTGGCTGTGTATGTTTCTTTAATTCTTTAATCATAAAATAAGAATATCAGATATCATAATACCCAGTTTTAGGGCAAGATTTTAATAACATAATAATGGAAAACTTGCAACATGAAATAAAGTTTTGCTGTAGATAAACAACTTTTTCATCTAATTTCTATTTATCAATTGTTTCACTATTTTAAAATTAACTAAGAAGGCAAAGTAACTAATTAACAGAATTTTGTAATTTTTTGCTTTTTTTTAAAGACATGGTGCATGGTAGTGGAGAGATAATGAACATGTCTTCCAACATATATTAGTAGACCTTGAATATTAGCTTTAACATCTACCAAACATATAACATCTGCCAAAAATATATTTACTTAAATTCTTTTATTAGTTTTATGATTTTAAAATGATTAAAAACTTAACTACTCTTTTGTAAAGGGTGACAGACATGTTCAATGTAATGTGAAATCACACCTAGCAGTAGTATCTGGAAGGTAAATGTTCTCTCTCCCTGACAGTCCTATTCCACTCCATTATAAAAAGCAAGAGATTGCACATGGCTGACCACCAACAGGGGCTTGAACACCCACACACCATCCACAGTGATTTCAGACCTAGGAACTTTCAGACACAAGCTTTAATATGTCCACAGATGTTAAGTTCAAGAAAAAAATGTATCAAATTCAAAATTTCAAAAGATTGTGCAAATGAATTTCTAAAAAGTTTAGAAAATGCAGTTTCAACTGTATCCATATTATACAAGCAGTTGGCTTATTTAGAAGCCTAATACGCTCAAAGGAAGAAGAAGAAAATAGAATAAGAGGTAAGATAAGGAGAGACTATGCAAGAAGAGACGCTGGAACAAGAAAATGGAAAATTCCTAAGGACAGGTAGGACACACAGAGGACAGGAAGAATTCTCTCCTCCAGGTCTAGTTCCAGCAAAACAAGGAAGGAAGGAGGCATAACAACTTTTGAAGAGACAATTACAGGAGTTTCCAAATATTATAAAAGGTAATAATTTGCAGTTTCAAGAATCCATACAAAACCAAGAAAGATTTTATAAAAGAAGGAAATACACATCTAATTGTATGGTAAAGCAGAGATAGAAACAAAGCTACAGGGCAGAGGAATTCTGACATCTGTGAACTCAATGACAACAAAATCATGAAAGAAAATAAAATGATATTACATAGTATATGCACCAAAATAAGTCAATAAATTTATATGAAAATCTAAACCTCAATATTAATGTGAAGTAAAGTATCTATTTCACAGTGAATGGGATCATTCAGCACTAGAAGAACCACCAAATGAAACATGATGGGTACTTTTTTACTTTTATTTAGGAGCCTTTAGAAAGAATCACAGATGGAGATAGAGAATAATGAAGAATAATTTCATGTTAACAGAAAATAGTGAACATCTCATTATAGTGTAACATGTATCCTCCAAGCTATGCAAGCCGTACAAGCTGAGCTTGATGGATGATCACAGCGTAATTTAACCCATAGAAATAATAACCTAAGCAAAACCTAGAATATTATCAGAGTAGTGAGGCTTAGAAAACTGCCAGGGTCCTCTCTGGTGATAACCATTATTCTCTTTATGTATTATTCTGTTAATTTTATGTTATATTAGCATATAGTATATCATGTGTAATTTGCTTTCCTTAGTTTTTATTTTATTTTTTTATTTTTGGCGGTACTGGGGTTCCTGGAAACCCTTCTACCTCCAGACTACCCAGATACCTAATTTTTATATTTTTATTTGGAAAGAGGGTCTCTTAAGCCAGCAGGGCTGGCTTCGAACCTGCGCGATCCTCCTGTCTCTGTCTCCCAAGCACGGGGATTACAAGCGTGCACCACCATGCCCGGCCTTAGTTTTTAATATTATAAAAATTGAATAAAATTTATACATGAACTTATGTATCATATTTTATTCAAGAGTAGTCTTGTGAGAAGTATATTACTGCATGTACCATAGCTAATTAATTTAAATTTACTATGTAGTATTATTTTGCATGAGCATGTCACAAATTATTTATCCTACTGTTGATGAATGGATAACTCTTCTTTTTTACATTTTTCTTTTTTTCTTTTTTATTTTTTTGAGGGTCTGGGGGTGGAACCCAGAGGCATTTGACCTCCAAGCTACACCCCCTGCCCTATTTTGTATTCTTTATTTTGGCACACGGCCTCACTAAGTTGCAGAGGGCCTCACTAAGTAGCTGAGGCTGTCCTTGAACCTCGATCCTCCGGTCTCAGTCTCCTGAATGCTAGGATGACAAGTAAGCACCACCATGCTTGGCTCTTTTTTACATTTTTCATGGGTGTTATGATTATAGAATCAGAATTAAAATTGTAGAGTCAAGCCGGGCGTGGTGGTTCACGCTTGTAATCCTTGCTCTTGGGAGGCGGAGACAGGAGGATCGCGCAGATTCGAAGCCAGCCTTGCTGTCTTAAGAGAACCTGTTTTCAAATAAAAATATAAAAAAATAGGTCTGAGAGTGTAACCTTGAGGTAGAAGGGTTTCCAGGAACCCCGGTACCACTAAAAAAAAAAAAAAAAAAAAAAATGTAGCATCAAAATGTAGAGTATTGCAATTAAATCAACAAATTTCAGAAAAAAAATATGTAAAAATTAAAAAATATATTTCACTAGAAATTTATGTAAAATATAAATATTGTTTCATAGCTCTATTTATCAATTATTTTACCCCACCATATATACACTACTATTCAAATGAATTATAGAAACAGTAAGAAAAATATCAATAACCTTCACAGAACCCTCCTCAACTCAACATACTAATTTAATGCTTGATAAGAAAATTTGAAAGATATCCCACACTATAACACTTAATTAGTTTTAGTTGATGAAAGGACAGGAGTGGAGAGGTTAATCACAGTCAAAAATATTAACATTTCTTCCATTTCATTTAAAAAACTGAATTTTTATTATTATATTTATTTGGAAGAAATTTCAGATCATATCATGTTTCTATATTTTTTGAAATGAAATATTCAATGATTCATTTGTCAGGTAAGTTGTATGAGAAGAGATGCTTTGTTTTATTCACTATGATATAAACACATCTCAGTATAGTTGGTACAAACTAAGCATTCAGTAATATGGATTGAGCAGAAAAGCTTAAGTGGTTCTTGTGTGTTTAATCAAATCATAGAGTTAATCAGGAGTAATTAGTGAGTATTAGCTAAGTTATGCTGTAGTAATGAGTATTTTGGAATGCGTTGGCTTCAAGCAAAATCACCGAATTGTTGCTCATGTTTTGCACCGCCTGTAGTTAGCTGGGGAATGCACTCATACAGCGGGGCTCACCGGGGTTTCACCACTGTTCTGAGCACTTCAGGCTGAATGCCAAGATTTGCCAAGTTGGAAAAAAAGGGCATGAGCAATCTTACTTCAGTTCGAAAAGATTTTCTATTATATTTCAAAAAAATGTGTTATTATGCCATAAAATTGCATCAAACTTCAAGAAAGCTTGGAAATATAGTCTTTCCCAAACTCTGAAAGGAAAGAACCAGGAATGTTGACATTCTGCAGTAATTTCTGTCACCAAAAAATTGCTCTGCTTATTACATATTTAAAAGAGATTTTATTTAGAAGCCTTTACTATAGGCGGGCATACCACTATGAATTTTTGGAAGAGAGAGATATTATGGGACAGATAACACATAGAGAGATGGATATATGAGAAGGTTGGTAGATAGATATGTAGGTAGATTAAAGAGATATAGATGATAAAAGATAGATGATCAATCAATCGATCAATCAATGGATAGATCCCAACACAGTAAGACATTTTTGTGCAAAGATTCAAAAACAGACTAGAATCCCAGTTCTAACTCTGATCTGCTAAGTGTTCTTGGAGAAGTAATTTAAGCTTTTAAATCTTAATCCTCTCCAGGATTTGATTAAAGAATCAGAGGGAAGAGCAAACTGTCTTGGCCGTGTATAATATGCATTTGATCCTGATTGTTATACTGTTCATGAATGTCTGCTAGTGAGTTACAGAAAGACTTCAGGCTCTGTTTCTTTACTTGTGAAGCTGAGATAATAGAATGTACTTCAGTTGTTGTTATTAGTAGAGATAAAATGTGTCCTTAACAAGGTGTTCTGGATTTCTGTTATTACAATACCCTGAGGATCCTGCTTGATTCACGGGGTTGAAAGAGGAAGTGTTTTGATAGACGTGGGCACTGGGGAGGCCCGCGGCATGTAACAGGCACTCTGTCCTTACTGACTCAACATTCTAGACACAACTTAAAATGAACTTTGAAGTGTTGGATTAACATCTGATTAATTTGGAAATGAAGAACATGTAGAGAAGGACAATCGATCTCTGCCCAGGTAAAAGGCAAAACCAGAACAGATTCTGTCCACTCTATTTTCTAAATAGATTAAAACAGAGCACCGATATAAACACTTAGCTACTGATGTGATGTCCATGTTACAGTCCTCTGTAATTTTATTAACATCCTTTGTGTTTAGCAAAAAACTAAAAAAGCAAAGTAAATATGAGGAACGATACAAATATCACCTTAACTTCTTCAATACCCTGATAACCATTTTTACATGTATTAGTACATAGGTTTAGAGATATTTATCTTTTATGTGTAATCAATTTTAATTAAAAGTGAGAACACATTATATACACCATGATAAGTGTTTTTAAACCTTAAACATTTTTGTGAAAATATTTATGAATCAATAAATGAAGTTATTTTTCATTATGTCAGGATTTTTATTTAAATTTATTATTACAGTCTTTGAAAATTTAGAGATCTTAGCAAATATTAGTATCCAGTTGGTGACAGTTTGTCTAAGTGCCCTCTATTTTTCTTATTTTAAACATACTGTCCATTCTTGGCATCTGACTTACCATATGAACAGAGAACCCAAAACAAGTTTTTCACCTTATTAACTTTTACTGCATATAGACATGAAGGGGAAAGTTCATAAGAAATCACTTAAGGGCAAAGACTGCACACCAGATCTTCTATGATGTTTCTAGGGAACGCCACTCTTCTAAGCAAAAAACACAGGAACTGAATCTGAATAAAATGTGAAATAAATGCTGTCTCACAGAAGTGTCTATTGCTTTTTCAGTGCAAATCAAGACAGTTGACCTCTTCTCTGTTTAATTTTCTTTCATTTTTTTTCAGAAGGAAATTAAGCTATTACTAGTCATATAAAAGGAAAAACATTTTCACAGAGCTTTAATCTTCGACATCCAGGCCATGTGGAACGTTCTTCTGATGAGACCATTTGTATAGGTTTGCCTGTCCAAATTATCTGCCACTGGAACACACGTTCTGCTTGACTTTGCTTCTCAGCTCAGGGCACAGAGGAATCTGGGAATGTCTTGGGAGGAAAAGTCCCATCAGCCACACTACAGTGTCCCTGGTTACAGACCTTCATTCCTCATGTCTCAGCAATTTGAGTTAAATCTCAATTGTCTGATGTTCTTGTCTGTTTGTTTATTTTTTATGGCCTATCATTCCCATAATCTCTAGTTCTCAGTGGGAGGTTTGGTCTGCGGCAAGTGAGACTGTTTTAATAGAAAGAATCATTTCTTGTCTGTGTATGCAATTTCACAAATCCTCAGAACAACTTGTCAAGTATATATATTATCATTTCTACTTTAGTATGAGACAACGAAGGCTTTCTTCATTTAAATGACTTGCTTGCTCCATTTCCAGTAATTGGATGAAATAATTGGGGTTAGGTTGTATTCTGTGCTGGTCGAACACATACTTCTATTTTTAATATATCTCAGGACTGTTTTGGGTGCTTGACAAATAGGACAAAAACTTTGGTGTTTTTTGAAGGTACATAATGATTCTTTGAATAAAAATTTTATTTCAGTTGAATCCAAATATAATTCAATACTAAAAACTCTTGGCAAGTAAATAATGATAATTTACTGAGAGTTTATTATTAAAATTATGTTATCATAATCTAATAACATCAGAAATTAGGCATAGCATTTCATTAAGTAAATTTAATCCATAAGAAAAGGGCTGAAATCAAGAAGAAAAAAGTTTATAGATAATAAAAAATACAACCGATAATAATTGTTTAGTATAAAGTGATATCCCTAAGACAAAAACAAATATAAATTTCTACCTTCTCTATAGCCTTTACCTCAGAATCAAGATATCAAAACAAACAAAGAAGCATTAGTATAATGATCAAGAGAGAACTAGCTATACATCACAAAATGATGTGCTAAAATGAGACATTTTTTCAAATTACTCAAATTATATGGATTTATAGGCCTAATTTACCTTCTGTGGGATTTTTCCCCCCCAAAGGTGCTATAGAACAGATGATCACAAGTGGGAAAGAGAGTCCATGCAAAGGAAAACTACAAGGGGGATTTGGAGTTATTGAGTAAATTTAGAATTTCAAGCATACCTGCTTAAAATCTGGCCCACTTGTACATTTTTCTGCCTGGTCTTGCCTCAGTAGTTAATAAATGATGGCAGTTGTTGGTTAATATTTCCTTGCTATTTTTGCTGAAGATAATGTGGAGATAACCATGGAACGGCAAAAGACATAAGCTCATCCTCCCAGTGCCCTGGAAGTATGTGCTTATTTGAACAAGGTGGTCATCCACCACCATACCCAATGGGTCGCCCAAAAAGAAAAAGAGAAGTTGGGTTCAAGAAATGTCTTCCTTAACTTTCCAAAAGTTCTAGTATTATAATCCAAAGGTACATTACACAAACATATCAAAGTCAATCACTAAGTCAAACATGAGAAGGAGGGAAGGGGGAGCAAATGGAATGGAAACTGGGGAAGGACTAAAGTAATGTGTGCAGATATGACTCTACCATCTTGTACTCCATTAAAATGTTTGACTGTAAGCGCCAATAAATTTTTAGAAAAAATGTAAAAAATAAAAGAGCAAAAAAAAAGAAACAGAAAAGCCTATATACATCACAAAAATCCCAATTAAAAATAAAATAGCAGATTAGACATCAATAAAATATAAAATTTGCACTTGTGTACTGAAAGAAAGGAATAATATAGAAAAGCTAGGATTCCCGTAATGCTCTTCTTAATCATGGTGTCATCTTTTTGTAACTGTAACATAATGTCTGACAAAAATTGCTTACAAAATAAAATATTCATTTCGGCTCATGGCTTCAGTCCATTGCCAGTTGGTCCCATTGTTTCTGAACATGGGTAAGAGGTAGAATATCATGACACATAGGGTGTAACAGAGCAAAGATGTTCATCTCATGGTGACCAGGAAGTGGGGGCAGGTGGGGAAGGGAGTGGAAAAAAAAAGAAAAAAATGGGCAGGGACAAGATGTGCCCTTCCAAGACACACCCCCACTTACTTTCTCCTATGAGGTTCCACCTCCAACAATTTCTACCACTTCGACATATCCCATTCAATCATCAACCATCAGAGGATGAATCCATTAATGAGAACAGAGCCCTTGTGGTCCAGTCTTTTTTTCAAAGGCCTGGCTGCACCGCTGGAGCAGAGCCTTCAACATGAGCCTTTGGGGAACCTTCCAGATCCAAATGATAGCAATTACACTCTTGAAAGAAAAGCAATAGGCTTGCATTTCCAAAGTCAAGATTAATTGAAATGAAATTAAAGTGGCAAATGAATATTAGGAGTAACCTTCACATGTGTAAATGAGATCTACATATCTCAATCCCTATACATATTATTATGAATTACTTGAAGAAGGTTAGAGATGGGTAAAATGCCCTTCAATGACTGTTAGAGTGGAGAAGGTATAATTCACTTCAATGATTGTCACAGTAGAGAAGGTAAAGGGATATGTAAAAACATCCCTAGCCAATTGTGACAATAAGAGATACCTTAAGAAAATCAAAGACGGATTTGTGATCTCATTAAGCAGGATGCATGAGAAGAGTTTTACTCATAGCAGATGTCTATGTTTAAGCTTAGAAAGACTCTGGGGCTGAGTTACTTTCTGACAGCTGTAAGAGTCTATTGGACACATGCATGGTAAAAATAATGACAGCGCAAAACAGCAAATACCATTGCTGAGAAAAAAAAAGCTTTGGGGTATAGGAGTTATTCAACCCTGTAAAAACAACTCTGCTTTTTTTCCTTCTTTTGAGTTTTCTAGACATCTCTAAAAGGTGCTTTATTCTCAATCTACCTATTGATACTCAGAGGGTATAAAGGAGTCCTTATGGATATGTAATGTTTATTCTCAACAACACATTATTTTACTACCATTAAAATACAAACTTGGAAGAAATGCTCACACTGAGGACTTCTTTAGCTTTTCCATAACTCTTGGTCTTGTCCGGACTGGCATTTTTGCATTTATTTTGATGTGTGGGAACTCCTGGAAAGATGGGGAACAAGTTCATTGAAAGCCACTCTGCCTCCCTATGGGTGCCACATGACGGAGTACCAGAGACTTAATAATGAATGGCGCTCTTGTCGTTACAATTCAAAGAGGGGCCAGCATGCAGCTCAGGATGATTCTGAGTATAGGAAAGAAATCAATCACTGCTGATCTGTTAAGACTACCAAAAAATAATGTCACTTACAAAGAAATGTCAAAATTATGGTTGGTGACACATTTGACGAAAACTGTTTTTAGAAACCTTGCAAATTGTTCAGGATATTAAAGTAGGTTCAGTATAGGTCATTTTATGTAGATACAAAAACCCCAAAGCACAAAGTTAAGCTATCAAAACATGTGTATGTATGCTCTGAGCATCTGCCTACTTATTAAGAATGAAAAACTATATCAAGCATTAGTTGAGGTTTTAATAACAAATCTAAAACCTAGTACATATTGTAAAAGACAATGTTACAAATAAAATGCTTAATTAATCAGATAATATTAAAATATACCAAAATATTAAAAAAGTACAAGTCAAACACCATAAATATCATTAAAAATTAAAATTAAAACTTTGCATTACTCATGAGAAAATATTGAATTCAGATTCAATTTATAAGAGCAAAATAAGAATGCGATATGTATTATTCAGATTAATAATAAAAATATTATTGGTGATGAGAATACATCCTCAAAGATAATATGGTTCTCATAAATAAATCATTTAAAAGATTAGTAACAACTAATGCTCAATTTTGCTTTCAATTGTCTATTCAAATTTGGCACAGAAACTTGAGATCCCCGTGCAGCTGCATTTGGGGATGCCGAAGCGGGAACTTTGTGAAACGGACACATTCTCATCACCAGTCAGAATTTACCTAGGTTTCTCTGGACTTGAACAGGCTAAGCTTTATAAATGCCATTTCTAGTAAGCAATAAAATGCTGTCATGCACATCCAATTTTGGGGTTCGAGGATCCCATAACACAGGTTCCAAGTGGGCAGTTAAATTGCATAGTCGCTTGGTCACATGTGTCATGGGGTCAGATGGTCAGTCTCAGAAATTGCTTTTGAAAGGGAGAATAATTATCAGCAGAGAAGGACACAAACTTTTATTTCTGTACTCAGACGTTTTAGAGACTCTGGCTTGCTGCCCTATCTGCCATTGCTGTTTTGGGTCATAAGATCCAAGAGACAGGGAAGCTTATACTACCTTTTAGAACTGTTGCAAAGATTTTTACTTGGTCTAGGTCCCAGTGAAATGTATCACCCTAAAAGATTTTGGTCCATGGGTCAGAACAACCTACTAAAAAAGTTTCTCTTTCTTTAAGTAAATAAGTGCAAGATACACACAATTGTCCTGCAGTGTGCTCTTAAATTTTCCCCATCGCTGGACTGCTAGGACCTTACCCAATTTGTCACAGCCTTGGATTTTCATTGGATTTATAGCCTTTCGCTGTCATTACTAATACGAAGGTTTCCTCTATTGTACTCATCTAAGTCCAATTAGGATGATATCCACGATCAGGGATTATGATGTTCTATGTACCACGGAAGTGATCGAGGTACCAGGAATCTATTGTAGAGAGCTGATGAAATGATATTATTCTGGAGTATGAAAGGTACTTCAACTGCTCTCCAAGTCTCATGAGGCGTAATGAACTGGTTATCTTTGTTGAAGGAAGCTGAAAAGTTCGTATGTTGCTGGGACCACAGCTGTGTGCCATATGCCGACACTGTCTTTGCCTAATCCAGTCAAGATAATATACCTGCAATAACAGTTGAAATGAATAGCACCACTCAGTTATATTTTCAATTATTTTTTTCATTCTGAAATGGTAGGTGACCTTTTTCAACCTGACATTCAAACAAGTCATATAAGGACATGTTAGAAAAGCCCCTGAGCCTTTCCAGCCTGGACCTCAGACACTTTTGTCCCTTGTGTGTACAATACTTCATCAAGGGAGGAGAGGTACAAAGAGATTTTCAAGGCTTACACTCAACCTTCCCTAATGTAACTTGATCCACAGATCGGGTAACTACTGTGAATGTTATACATGTTGTTGAGTAGATCTAGTCTCAGTATATGCTTTCAAATTGAGACAATAACTCCAGGATGTATTTATGATTCAATTAGATTCCTAGGAGATGGAGCTGTGGCAAGGTTCAATTTATCACTTGATTTTCATAGGATTTTCCTGTAAGCAGTGGATCTTTGTAGAAGTTCTGCAGATTAACATACAAACACAGAACACATAAACCTATAAACTGAAGCTATTGTACCTTTATGAGGCAGACATTCAGGTAAATGGCTACCTGTGAAATATTTGTAAGGTTATTCTCCCATGCAAAAGTGAGCTGACTTCCTGCCAAAAATATGGCAGAGATTTATGAATGTACTCAGATAGCTATGTTAGTTTAGGCTGCCACAACAACATAACACATACTAGGTGGCATATACAAGAATCCCTTTTCCCTGTTCCTGGTTGCCAGGATGTCCAAGATCAAGGTGTCAGCAGTGTAGTAGTGTCTGGTAGAGGAGGAGAGAGAGAGAGAGAGAGAGAGAGAGAGAGAGAGAGAGAGAGAGAGAGAGAGAGAATGAATAACTTTTAAATCAAGAGAGCTCTACTCTTAAGACATCCCCCAAATCCAACTCTATATATTGTCACATTGTGAAATATGTTTTATTTTTATCATTTCTGTCACTGTCACTGATTGCATGAAGCATGCTAATTTTATAAGAAAAACAGGATTGTTTATCTCACAGTTCTGGAAGTTCAAGGGCATGGCACCAGCATTAGACCATCTCTGGTGAGGGCCTCAGGGTAAATGTCAGGAGAAAATGCAAGAAGGATT